>NC_064215.1:5164880-5447380 GCF_023101765.2 Spodoptera frugiperda
ACTGGTGACCGATTTTAGCAGAGGATTTGCCTTCAACCGTTTTCTATTGGCTTTGCTTAATATATATTTTATTTTTATTTTACAAGTATGTAAGTAGGCCTTACCTATATATATAAACCTTGATTTACAGCAAATCCATCATTAATTGAAGATAAAGAAGCCTTAAATGTAACCTTGGATAAATGGATTAACTCTGAGAGGTTTGGCCTCTTCCCAAAGGTCACTAGATCAAATATAAATGAACTAATGGATATAGAAAAATATATAGTTATTGCTATTGTCTCTGAAAATAAGTTAAATGAAATAACACAAACTGAAAGAGACTTTAAAGATATGGTAGAAAGCATTATCAAGTAAGTATTTTAGTTTGAGCCTTCTTTCATACTAATATGAAAATGCTTTATAACTTTTTTGGGGTTTTCCTGATAATTTTGCCTTTTTTTCATTCAGGAAGAGGAAACGAGAGCTTCATCATAGATTCCAATTTGGTTGGATGGGTAATCCAGAGTTAGCTAACTCAATAGCTATGTCTGAACTGACAATACCTCACCTGATAGTACTCAACTCGACCACAGGCCATCACCATATTCCTGAAGATGATCCTGTTCTCATGACACCTGAAGCTGTTTCAATGTTCCTAGATCAAATTCATAATCAAGTAGCACCGGTAATACCAATGTTCTATCTTTAAAGAAATAATAATATAAGATTTTATTCATCTATAAATACCAATAATATTATTAAATATATATAGTTAAATATTTATAATAAAGAATATTTTGGTTTCTCTACAGACATACGGCGGCAACAGTTGGCTTGTACGTTGCTACAGGGGCTTTTTTGAAGCTAGAACCACATTAACGAATATGTGGCGAGGAAATCCAGTATTAACGGCACTCGTGTTTGGGCTACCCTTAGGATTTTTATCGCTTATTTGTTACTCTGTATGCTGCGCTGATATACTTGATGCAGAAGAAGAAGATACTCCAGGTATTATTTTATTTTTATTACTATCACAGCATCATTAAAACCTTAATATAAACAGTTTAAACAACCCGCAAACACTTGCGAAATACAAACTGTGTAGATATATTTAGGCCTCAAACATGTCATCATGATAACAACACAAATAAAAATGTTATATCCAGTGTTACTAATTTTTCCCACTTTTCTATTTCAGAAACACACGAGAAAAAAGATTAATGAAGCATAATGAAAAAAATGGGAAAAGGTTTTATTACTTTTACATTAATTGTGTCATGAAGAAATGAAAATGTTTTTATTGATTAGTCAATTTTACTTTGGTACCAGTGATTGTCAGTATGTCGTAGGTTAGGTGAGAGAGGTGTGTTTATTTTACCAGCTGTTATAACAACCTGAAAGGGGCACAGAGATATATATATTTTTAAATGTTGCCTCACATTAAGATTTTCTCCTGTGTCCTGGGTGCGTTTACAAACATACAAATTCAGATACAGCCAAACCCGAAACTACAATTTGTGGATCACACAAAGAACTGCTCCGTGTGGGAATCGAACCCACTACACGTCGTGCGACAGCCGGTTGCCTGGCCACTGCGTCAACCGTGTAGTAAATCTAACGTATAAAAATGTACTATATATCTCATCTGATTAGCTTCAAAACAGCTAAACACATGATAAGTTCCTTTACTATTGAAAAGCTTACTTTTCAAGAAGTAACGTGACTACTTTTTACCTCTATATTCCCATAAGATCTCTCTTTTGTAATTTATTAACAAGAAGCAATCCATTATGTATACCCCCCTTTTAGAACTAATGATACATATACGGTCGTGGTGCTACATCAATCACAGATATGTCTCTCTCATCCCTTTCTATCAGCATAATACAGATAGGTATCTAAGTGTAACGTTAGTCACAATTTTAACTAGCACCAAGACACGCCTTTTTGCGTGAGTCTGTGACCCAATGACCCAAAGTATCTAATTTAAGTGTCTTGTTACGAATCTTGTTAATAAGCGATTTTTTGTTGAAGTTTATTTGTATTAAAATAATACTAACTTACTGAAATTTGTTACCGACAGGTATGTACCTACCAACTCAAATACTGTCTGACTGTTATTGTCATTTTTTCTGTAAGATTTAAGTAGTTAGGCAATTCCTAAAAATCATGCTAATCATTCTATCTTTTTAAAATCATGTACTTTTTTACTATGCATGATTTTCCTTAATGCACGCTACTTTTAACTGTACAAATCAATTGTTAGGTGTACAGTTAAAACTGCACAGTTAAATAGTAAGGTGTGTAGCGTGCATAAAGTTCAATTACGGAGTTCAATATACTGTAGTCATAACTGATAGTATACTTACTGTAAAATAAAATATGAGATAAACCTGTGTACCAACAATTTTTAAGTACACCAAACCAAGTCATGCAGCAATAAATTCATAGAAGAAATCTATGAATGTGCCAGGTGCACACTGAGAGCTTGAAAAGTATTTCTTAAATACAATATTATTATTTATTAAATAAATACCATACAATAAAAAGTATGTAACTATTGTACTTGTTTATGTTGTGTGTATTTACTGTACTTGTTCACATTGACAATTGATACCTCAGTTAATTAAACGGAATTTGAAATAAAATAATGGAAAAACTTAAAAAGTTTTTATTTACTTTTTACATTTTAGACATTTCTTGAATATACAACGACATTTGAACTTGTTGGACATGACTTTTCAGCAGTTTGTACCAAATTGAATACTTATTATGAATATTTTTGTTACGCATTTCTACTGCATCATCATCATCATCATCATTGTCAACTTCATAAGTATCTTCATAACTATTGGTATCAAAATACTCCATTTGGTTTATACTTGATTTCTTGGGATTGCCTTTTATGTCTGATTTTATAGAATTAGACAGTCTACTGGTCTGATCTTTCTTAGAACTATTTGAATCTTCTACAAATGTCACTTTATTGGATGATTGTTTTTCTTTACATTCAGCTTTGCACTGTCTTTTCTTTGACTTGCTTTTATGGCAATTTGAAACTAACATTTGTTTACTTCCCTCATTAAGCTCAAAAGGTTTAGAATTAACTTTATTGTCTTTTGAAGACCCAAAAGATGTAGGAAGTCCTGCTTCTAACAATGCTTTACTCAAATCAGATTCACTCAATTCTAAATCACTTTGTCCTTTAATTACATTTTCCTGTGAATATCCTGTTATTTCTGATTCCATAATAATATCTGGGTTTTTGTTGATATCTGGTTCTGATGCAATCAATTTTGGCTTGTCAATGAGTTTAATTAGTTCTTTTATACTTTTCAAGTTTTCCTTAATTTCCATGTCTATATTTTGTTTTAAAATTACATTGTTTGATAAAGTTACAGTTGGTTTACATTCATTTTCAGTTTCACTTATTTTATCATATGGATGATTATCAACATTTTGTTTATGAATTTCAAAAGACTTTAATATATCATTAAAAGATTCAATTTTCTTTTCTTTTGTTTGCTGAAACGAGTTGCATAATGTTTCGAAACTTTCTGCTTCTTCAATGTGGTTAGAGGTCCCATTTGTTAGTCTATTCAATAACTCATGATAGGCTTCATTTTTTTCTAGCTCTCCATACTGTGATACATTTGAAGATGGATCACATTTGTCCAGACTTATTATTGGTTCTTCATCCCAAAAATTGTTCAATTCTAATAAACCATTGATGGACTTCAGCATTCTTTGAAATTTCATTTCTTCTTCTCCTCTACTAAGTATAGTCACAGCAATACCATAAGATCCAAATCTTCCAGCTCTGCCTATTCTATGTAAGTATGTTTGCCAGTCATATGGAGGTTCAAAATTTATGACTAGATCAATATTTGAAGCATCTATGCCTCTTGCTGCTAAGTCTGTTGCTATTAATATCCTGCATTTATAATTTTGCAACATTCTCAAAGCATCTAAGCGATCATTTTGCTCCTGTTGTCCATGTAACTTTTCCGCAGGCCATTTTTCACGTATGAGCATCTTGTATAATTCTCTTACCCGAACTTGATAGTTACAGAAAATCAAACATTGCTTAAACTTTCTTTTTGATAATATCTTAAGTAGTTCTCCAAACCTGTATTGTGTTTGCCTTACAATATTTGAGTTACTGTTTACAATGGATACAAATTGTTTAATTCCTAGAAGCACAGTGGAACTATCTGGACACATGTGTTGCGCATTTTGCACATATTTATTCATAACAGCTTTTAATGTTTCAGGATATGTGGCACTACTCATAATTACTTGTTTTTCTTTAGGTAATATTGTAAATATATAGTTGATGTCTGCTTGAAAACTTTTTTCCATTAATTTATCTGCTTCATCAAGGACCAATAATCTAACTGTTGTTACATCAATGATTTTTGCTTGAATTAAATGCCTCAGTCGCCCAGGACTACCAACAACAATGTGCACATTCTTTTTAAATTTTATTACATCTTCTTGGAATGGTAGTCCACCTATTACAACTTCCACATTTAAATCTGTAACAAAGACTTTGTTTGGTTTATATCTATTAATTAAAACTAAACACTTGAAAAGGCTGTAATGCCTTTTGGAATTTATACCTACATTAGTAAATTTCACCATGTGTAGCTGATATATAATAATTTACATTTACCTTTACCTGTAAATTTTTAGATCTCTATTACAATATTAGAACACAATAGTCTTTCTACTCAAATTATTTAGTTTGCTCATGACATGAAAATTGTACACATTAAAATAACACAGAAACAATGTACTTGCATTGTAACCACTTACTTTTATAATTGGAACCAATTTGAGTGATCACATCACATATTTGACTTGCTATTTCTCTTGTGGGTGCCATGATAACAGTTTGTAAGCCTTTTTCCAAATCTAATTTCTCTAGAGCTATTACTGTAAATACAGCGGTTTTACCAGTTCCAGACTTGGCTTCAAGGAGTAGATCTGAAAATAAATTAAAATTGTATTTGTTTATGTTATCATAAAAACACTACTCTTGCTAAAGTAAGAACATTTTTTGCTTTTATAATATAAAAAAGAGAAAGAAGGTAAAATCAAATATAATATCGTAAAAAATGTTGAATAAATAATAATTTAAAGGTTATGTGAAGAGAAAAAATTATAAAAACAAAATACAAATGGTCTTCCGTACCAAATCCACATTTGCCTAAAGGTATGCCATGTAATTGAATTGGAGAAGGTTTGTAGAAACCGCAATTACTCAGTCCATCTAAAGTACTTGGTTTTAACAGCATCGTGTCAAAGGTAACATCTTCAGATATTTGAACATCTTGGGTTCGTAACCCTTCATTTATATTATGGGCTAGTACCATAATGATTGTATTACCCGAACTATCAATTAAAATGATAAAGCTGTTCCAATGTATGATACAAAAACCGATTTTAAAGATATGCCGGGAGAAATAAACACTAAACTTCTTGTAAATTGTCACTATTGACATAAATTAATTGACACTGACATTGTCTTGAAAGATTTGAACAGAAGTCTTCCATAGACTATGGTCAAATGTTCAGTACTAAAGTTTGCCATGAACCATCCTGCATGTCAGTGAAATGCTGAAAAGAATAATCAAATCATAACATGATTTTCACTGAATGAAGAACGAGTATACAAATCACATAAATATTTCCAAATAAAAAGGGTTGATCCCAGGGCCGAAAACCGTTTTTCCTAATTCTTACGAGTACGACAAAGTACTAACTTCCTATTAATGTTTTAATTATGTAAACAGTATTAATTTCATTTGCAGATACAATGTTCATAAAATCGCAATTTGTCTCTCTTTCAGACATTTTTAAGGGTTTGTAGGAAGATAGTTATTGTCTATTCAAGCTGTCAAAATTTTAAAATAGTCTATGCTCTTCTTATAGATTTAATTACGGTTTCAGAACGGATTTTTGTGAAATGGCGAATTTGTGATTCTTGTGGATCAATTTATTTTATTTGATTGATAATTTTATATGGAAAATATGCAGTGTTGTGAACTATTTAACTCTGTGTATCGCATTTAAAAACGTTACTTATCCGTTATTGACTCTCTTCTTAATATGATAAACGAAACCAGTTGATTGCATTTTTGTCAAGTGTTGGGTTTCCTCGAGAAACAAAATCTACAGTGAGCATCGTTTTCAGTTTTATTTTAGTGTTTCTCAGTATGGCTTCTTATTATTTGTAAAACATATTACTTGTAGCTTTTTTGATGTTGTAGATATGGTCTAGTTCTTTCCAATTCATATGTAGGTCATGAAAATAATACACAAATACAGTATATACCTAATGTGAGGAGGGTCTTGTATTTACTATTTTGGTTTATAACATTGATTATAGGGAACAATTCATGTAATTTGGTGAATGAAGAATGTATCCTTTTATACAATCTAACCACATTTTGTCACAGTAAATCCATTTATAATATAGCACAATCTTAATTTGAGACAAACTTGTAATTTATTGAATTATGATTATACTATTTTTAGGTTCATACTTTTTCCGTTCAGTCTATTTTTTACTAGAATATTAGATATATTAAGTTGATGACTCTTATGTTATAGTAGATAATATTATTTCATATTATAATATGTCAGTAATTCTTGCAGTTTTCCTTATTTAAGACTGTTACATACTGGTATGATTTTTAGGACATCACTATGAACAATAACTGTGCTGGAGTTGGAGTTGGTGCTGGGGCAGTGGGTGGTGGGGGTGGAGCATATGATGCTAAAATTGCAGGATTATATGATTTACTTGACACCTTGGGATCTGGCCACTTTGCTGTTGTGAAACTAGCTCGCCATGTTTTCACGGGTGAAAAAGTAGCTGTTAAAGTTATAGATAAAAGTAAACTAGATGATGTTTCTAAATCACATTTGTTCCAAGAGGTCAGTTTAATATTTTATATAATTATTTAATTCATGTTATGTAGTTTTCCTTGAATTTGATGAAAATGAAATCAAATGATAATACCTTTTTAACTGTTTGATAATCAAGAGAGATAACACAATTAAGAATATAATATAAAAAATTAAGAGATTTGAAATCTAATACACATAAAATGTTTACATATATACAATTTTCAGGTGCGCTGCATGAAGTTGGTGCAGCATCCCAACGTAGTACGTCTGTATGAAGTGATAGACACACAAACTAAACTTTACTTAATACTAGAATTAGGAGATGGTGGTGACTTATATGATTACATTATGAGACATGAATCCGGTTTATCTGAATCTCTTGCTCGTGATTATTTTCGTCAAATTGTTCGTGCAATATCATACTGTCATAGGTAAGTTTATTTGACCTATGTTGTTGTTTGTTGATTATATCTTGTGATAATATTTAATCATTATTATTTTCTTTTTCAAACAGGTTACATGTGGTGCATCGTGATTTAAAACCTGAGAATGTAGTCTTTTTTGAAAAACTAGGTGTAGTGAAATTGACTGACTTTGGATTTAGTAATAAATTTTGTCCTGGTCAGAAATTAGAAACTTCATGTGGATCTCTAGCATATTCGGCTCCAGAAATTCTTCTTGGAGATTCCTATGATGCACCTGCAGTTGATGTGTGGTCCTTAGGGGTCATACTCTACATGCTTGTGTGTGGTCAAGCTCCATTTCAAGAAGCTAATGATAGTGAAACTTTGACAATGATTATGGACTGTAAATACACTATTCCTCTACATATATCAAATTCTTGTAAAAGGTATGATTTATTATATTATTATTTTATCATGTAGTTGAATTCAGTTGATGGACAATATGTATTTATAAAGTAACTCTGTATAATAGGTGCCAATGATTCTCCATGCCCATCACAGACCATGTCACACAGGTGTACAACTATGAATAATTTCATAGTAAACTTATAAATTGAGATTGCAGCCATATCATTCTATGATAACCTTATTGACCCAATGGGTCAATCTTCATGTTTCATACTTTAACCATATTTCTATCTTTAATCATAATGTTGTTATGAAATCGTTTAATATAAATGCTAGGCTTGTGAAATATCCCTTTAGCCATGTCATAGTAGAAATGAATTAAACTACTGTATGTGCTGAAATCTGAATTACATTATAAGTAATGTGGGCTACCATACCTTGGGAACTTTTTAACTGAAAAAATATTTATTTTATAAACAAATATTTTTCATTTAATGTTTATCAAAAATATATATTTTTTAAATGAATATTTTCAAAGAATGTGTTAGGAGCCTCCTTTTAGACAAACAATTCCTGTGTTAGGAGACTCTGCTCAAACTGCTCCGGTCTACTGTTTTCTATAATTTATATGGTGTACTGAGAATCGCAACTTATTAAAAAATGTTAACTTTCAGGCTTATTGGGCGAATGTTAGTGAGGGAACCGGAAAAACGTGCAACTCTGTCTGAAATAGCTACGGACCCCTGGGTTACAGCAGGTGAAGGAGTCACAGTAGAAGACTTTGATACACCTTTGGTGGCAAAAGAGCAACTTTCAGAAGATGATCGCACAGCAATTGTTCAAAGGATGGTTAATGGCACTATAGCTTCCAAAGAGCAGATTTTAGAAGCTTTAGAAAAAAATGAGTATAATCACATTACAGCCACATATTATCTTTTGGCAGAGAGGAAACTTAGATCCAAAAGGTATTTAAAAACATTTAGTCATATGAATTCTTATAATTTTGTTTTTATTTCATTAAATTTTGTAGAAACGTAAAAATATGATGTAGCAACATATTTCTGTAGGCAGGAGGCGAATTTGCGTGCACGTCGGCCAGAAGCGCTCAGCGTGGCTCGCGCCGCGCCCGCGCCTCAACCGCGGGGACTACTGGCGCCGCCCGCGCTCTCCGCCGCGCCGCGCACGCCGCAGGACGTGCCTCCGGTCAGACATCACATACTTCCATATTATCTACTTAATTACTACTGTGATTAAGTGTGAATTACTTTGTCTTCTAATACGTTTTTTAACAATTCTTCTAACAGTCAGTATGTTCACAGCGATCGCGGAAATGTAGCATTGTTCGCGAAGAAGAGGACGATGAAGAAGGTGCGGTCGCCGGTGGGTGCGGTGGGCGCGTGGTGGACGCCCGGCGCGGGTCGCGCTCCGAGGGCCGCCTGCACCTCGCCGCGCGCGCTGCGCATCCCGCCACGCCCGCGCCTTCTGCGCAACGCCCTACTCTTCTCGCCGATAACCTCACCAAGGTTAGATTTCTGTCTCAAGTCCCGTCTGCTCTTCCGACTTTGTCGCTCGGCGACCGGAAATTGCCACCGAACGAATCGTACCTTGTCGCAGGTGAACTTGGATGATGAAGGGAGCGCCGAATCGATGGCACGCGGCGTCCCGCCTCCGGCACCACCGCCCGCGCGTCGCCAGCGACTCGAGTGTCGGCGGCGCCGCGCCCGCGCCGGCTCGTGTTCATCTTCGGACCTCTCGGACGACGACTCCGAAAAGAAGAAGCGCGCTGCAGAGCACGCCGACGGACCACCAGAACGAGCACGTCGGGACTCGCACGACGACTCTAGTGACAGCCAAGAACGCGGGGGAGGGGCCGGAGCGCTAGGCGGCAGCCGTGGGGCCACTCGGGCGGCCGCGCCTGCGTCCGCACCCGCCGAGCGCGGCACCGGCGGGGCGGCCGGGGACGGCCGCGCTGGCGGCCCGGCGGGGGCGGCCGGCGGCCGGCGGCGGCGCGCGGCACGCAAGGAGAGTCGGCTGCGTGAGTCGCGGTCGCTGAACCGCATCGCGGAGGTAGAGGAAGCGCACGGCGCGGCGCGCTGGGCGGGCGGCGGCCTGGTGGCGCTGTGTGGGCGGCCGCTGCTGCGGCTGCTGGCGGCGGCGCGGCCCCCGCCCGCGGCGCGGCGCCTGCACGGGCTGTGCTAGCCCCGCGCCAGCCCGCGTGCCGGGCCGCGAGCCGGCCCGCGCGTCGGCCCGCGTGTTAACCCGCGCGGCGAGCCGCACGGCGCCCCGCGCGCTGGCCCGCGCGTCGCCCGACCACCGGCTCCGGAGCCTCTCGATCCCGCCGAACTTCGTTTCCCGAATCCTTGGGTACCGCGCCGCAACCAACACATTGGGTAATTTAGGAGAATATTATCACACCGACGGTCCGCGCGATGGCGTCTCCGCGTGAACGACGATGATTGATTTTTAGATTTTTGATGTAACGAACCCGATAAATATCTAACTACTTATCCTTTAGACGCCGTCTCTTAAAATACGGCCGGAAATGAAGTGAGTGATGTCGTCCGAGTTATCATCGAACAAATATGAAATTAAAGCTGAAAGTGGGAAAGACTAGGTAATACAATTAAAGCTTAACGCGTGAGACCATTGTCGACATTTTTGCTGTCTGGCTAGTATTTGAAAAGTTTCTACTCATTGTATTTTTATAAAGAAAATCCTAACAGGAAAACAGGGTTTCTAATGGTTCAGTTAAAGCGTAAATTCAAATTCATGGGTGATGATGATAACTCAATGACGGAGGGTAGCAAATTGTTTTACTTTTAGCTGTATATTATATATTGACTGATTCACATTCATTATCTCGTCTTGACCATTCGTTAGGTTAAACAGGGTTATAATATTTTATTTTGAAAAACTTAAACATTTTACAATTTGCTTTGTAACTTTCACTTGTAGGTAACCGTTTCTATTCTGTTGTTGAATATTACATCATTTTGTGTCATCTGTACAAGTCATTATGAAGATATTGTATAATTTTTATGCACTGATTGTACTACAGATAATTTTTAACTTTTCCAGGACTCTGTAAATTGATATGAGCCCACATTGTTGAATTCTTTGCCTGCTAGTAAATTTGTGGTTATCTATGTATCAGTGGAGAGTATTGACATAAATTCTGGTTGCAATATCACGTACTCAAGGAATATAATTTCGTATTATCTTCTCTTAATTTTAAGCATTATTTTATTTATTTTTTCAAAGTTTTTAAATTTTATCTAATGTCTATATAGCAGTGAATGTTTTGAATTGATCTTTTACATCTTTTAAAGTTATTTTCATAAGATTTTCCAGTACTTTTATACAAACGCATGTATGTTTATTGTTTTAGAAATACATGCTTTTATACTACTCAGAATTTATACTAATTAATAATTCATATATCTAAATCACACGAGTGTTAAAGGTGATTGTATTCTTTTTCATTTGCGTCATGCGTGATGACCCGTCCGATTAGGAAAAGTAAAATTAGCTTATTGTGTGTGTAACTGAT
Organism: Spodoptera frugiperda; assembly: GCF_023101765.2. Taxonomy (NCBI): domain Eukaryota; kingdom Metazoa; phylum Arthropoda; class Insecta; order Lepidoptera; family Noctuidae; genus Spodoptera; species Spodoptera frugiperda. Next base: position 5,176,143 of record NC_064215.1, read on the forward strand.
GTCGCGTCGTTATATAGAGTCATCGCTTGAGTGCATCACTGCGGCTGAGCTCGCCTCGCACTCGCGGCGCCGACACTGCACGACTGCACCTGTTGCTTCCATCTTTGTGAACGATAAGTGCTACAAAATATGGATATCTGAACCACATAATAAGTGTTTGTGTTCGTGCGAATTCTTACCTTTTTATGGATTCATGGTATGTTGGGCGCTAGATCCCATCCATCAGACTGGTAATTAGGTACATATTTGTAGCATATTTTCTACCTCTTTTACGACTGTATTATCAATACTATCATTGCAAATGATTTAAAATTGTTTTCAATACCTGTAAAATATACATAAGTTTGTACTGAGTGTTTGTTTATAATTGTTATAAACATAAATGGTAGAGTAAAACTCATGTAGCATGAAGACGGCTAGCACTAGATCTGTGCAAAATATACTAATTTATTGTAGTCGTTAATAATTATCATAGACTTGAGCGTATCCAGTGTGTGAAACGCTTCATTTTCTTTATATATCGATACCTGCATTTAATCATGTAGGCGTCTTTGTCGCTAACTCATTTGTGAATTTTAAGAGGTAAATGTTAGTTGATTAGATTGTGAAAACAAAAATTGTTTAATAATTTGTAGATTGTATGCATCTTTAGAATGGTTACATTTTTTTAAAGTAAGTTAATGTTGTGTATTTAAAAATCTATGTACATATTTAAATTGTTGTAAATAAATAGTCTATCTCAAATATTACTTAAATAAGTAACATTTAGTTAATATTAATAAAGCAATGTCGCATACAATATCTTACTAGGTTGACATTGTAGAATAAAAATTGTGTAATACACTTAAAGTTGGATCATGAGGCACTGCAGTGGTGCTCTAAGTTTGCAATAATTATACCCAGACCAAAGAAAGAAATTGTGTGTTAATGCATTTCCTATTCTTGTGCTGTTCGGTGCCAACTTAATATAAATTGTATAATTTTGGTAAATTTCAGATAAATGTGTGTGAACCACTGTTTCCCTAGTATATTTTGTGTCGGTGCTTGTTATTTAAATAATGGTCGAGATTAATATTTGGAGATATTATTAAAAGTATAAAAGTAAAATCTAATTTGCGATTTATTTAATTGAATTTTCCACACATAACATACCTAAATGTTATTGAATAAAAGTGTGACATCAAGTTTAAGTGTGGGAGAGCCATGCTCCGGCACGAATGGGCCGGCTCGACCGGAGTAATACCACGGCCTCACAGAAAACCGACGTGAAACAACGCTTGCGTTGTATTTCGTTGTGTGAGTGAGGTTACCGGAGGCCCAATTCCCCCCTTCCCAATCTTCCCCATCCCCATTCCCGAATAACAACCCTTAAATTCCTAACTCCCAAAAAGCCGATAACGCACTTGTAAAGCCTCTGGTGTTTCAAGTGTCCATGAGCGGCGGCGATTGATTACCATCAGGTAATACGTCTGCTCGATTACCGACAAGTCCCATAAAAAAAAAAAAAAAAACAGAGCCCACCCAGCCGCGATGTCAGTAGAGAGACAAGAATAGACACTAAATTGTTGATTCGGTTGCCGACAACCAGTTTGTTGCGCCACCATAATACCGACCTACTCATTTTATATTTTAGGACTGAGTGTTACTATTTCATTTTAGAATTAGTAACACTCAGTCCTAAAATATTGATTTCTGAATGTCCAACAAGTAAGGCAGTTGATCAATGAAAGGATTTATATATAAAATGACATAAGTATCTCAAATTCAAAAATAAATCATTGATTGTATCCTTAGTAAAACGCAACGCAGTGGTATCCTATCTCTTTCGATCAGCAGATTTATCGAAAGACATTTTGGGATAGCTCAGCAATAAACTGACTGTCTGCTATCGTCCATATCCATATAGGCAGCGGCGAGCGAGAAGGATATCGAACCTATATCACTGCGCCTCTCACTCGGCTCACCAAAGTGCTAGCCTTCAGGCATTTCTTTGCATCTTAATATCGATCTTAGTAGTTAGTTGTGGTTTGAGGAATAAACCTATGTAGGTAATTGTAGTCCTTTGCACAGACACTCAGGGCGTCGAACATGCGTGACAATCTCCGGCCAGCCGTAAATGCTGCAGGTTCGCGAAGTCCGAGTAAGGATAACTCGCCCCCGACCAAAGCCATCAAAGAGCCATCAGACCACTACAGATGGGGCCCAATAGAGCTGATTAGTACGAGTCTGACCAGTCTCGACATTCTCTTTCGCCTAACCTAAGGCGGGAGAAGTCAAGCAATAATATACTGAAAGATTTTATGTTTTATTCGTACCTACACAATAATCGGATTTGTTACAAGACTTTCTCAATAACGCCAATAATCGCGACAGATTTGATTATTTGTATTATACTAGTGCTCGCCCGGGTTATCTCAAACAAAACTTGTCCTAACAATTACGAACATGCTAAAAAAATCTAGGATTTGGTAGAACCAGTCCCGTGTGAACCATCAGACCACCACTGATGGGGCCCAGTAGGACTGATGCCCGCCCAAACCCAGTAGAGCTGCGGACTACCTAGCTGGTCACCGGAGCTCCGGCTTGAAGGAACGGGGTGGTTTTTATTAAGTCTAACACTCGTCGCCTCACCCGAGGCTGAAGAAGTCTTTGGATGATTTAACTCCCTCAAAATAAAAAGTATTTAGTAGAAATAGTTCAAGAGTTATCGTACACTTTTAGTAATTCGTTTTTATTTACATAGATTGGGGACACTAAAGGTTCTTCAGTGAAAACTATCAACCCTGGACTTGAATTTTATAAGTGCTATCAAAATTTAGTTTTTTTATGAAATAAGAGGTAAACGAGCAGACAGATCCTCTGGTGGTATGTGTTGATTCTGTGAATGAAAGTGCTGTCGTGTAGGTCGATGGCGAAAACACGCAGCAAGTATCTGACCAAACATTATTACATAGAACGTCGACAAACCAGCTTCGTTTCGATAGCTTTACTAGTTTGAAAGTATGTATTTAATTTTCGTTATGTATTCCACAAAATCTACATTGCTTTTTAGATATTATTATGGACTAATTCTTAATTACTTTCATATATTCTTTCCTAGATGTAATACATAAATTGTACAAGGAAATTAGTATGACTATTTGTATTTCAATTTTATTAATCAAAATTACTATTTATATCTTCAAAATAATTTCATTTCCATGCTTTACGGAGAAGTGGTTTTGAAAAAGACAATTTATGACAGTGTTATGTATTTGATTTATTTATTTTTGCTAGTTATACATTGGTAAAAATATTTAATGCTATGAAACAATTTGACTTAGCATTTGGTTTGTAACATTAAATTCATGCATAACAGATGCATGGGAACTGAATTATTAATTATGTAGTTCCCAAATTGACAAGCTACTTGATAGTTTGTAGCCATTAGATTGCATTACATGCATTAGTAATGTGTTTGAGAGAAACATTTAACCTGATGCAAAGCTGAAAATGAACCAGTGGTACTTTATCTTATGTTCCTAAGAAATAAAAATTTCCTACAATATTTTACACTTGATCAAGTTAAACTATTTAAAAAATTAAGCAATTTCGGTCACATGAAATCAGTAATAACTAATTACATAGAAATAAATCCTTTACATTTTAGACACAGATACACAGGATTAAAAATACATTATGCCCAAAAATATAACAAAAATGCACATTTTCCACAAGAGGTCACAAATAAATGATTAGTTGTAGGTATTATATAGCTTGGACATAAGAACGCTTACCTAAACCAAGACATCAGTAAAACTAGCCTTAATAATACCAAAAGCAAGTTTAACTTTTTAAAGGCCACAATAATTTAGGTAATATGATAAATAAATGGGTGTTACCCTCTATATGGGTAATTCAAGAGCTATGTAAACTGAATTCTTACTTATCACCCAATCTACAAATTTAATATTAAATCAAAGTAATCTTGCACTTAGCACAAAAGACTGACTCAGAGCACAATAAATGCAATTATACAAGTCTAAGATACACACTAGCATAGTTTTACTTATATTGAAGTCAAAATCAAATATGTAAGTGAAACACAATATTACAGCATTGTGAGAATTCAAAGTGAAAAACAGGTAGATTGGGTCTATTGAGAAAACTTTTCAAAATAGAAACTAGAAAGTGCTTCCCTCTGGTGGCTGTGACAGCTTCATGTTTTCTTTCAATGTCATGAGACGTCTCAGTTCCTGCAGAACTGTCTTGATAGTGTAATCACGTTCCCATCTAGCAAGAATTGGAACTTGTCTATTATCAACCTGCAACAAAAGTTACAGTACACAATAGTACATACAGATTTGTTTATTTACAACAATAATAATTGGTACTTACAAGTCCAGTCTGACTGTTTACACAGTTCATGTTGATTCTAGAAATAAAGCGAGCAGTTGGTGGTGCATCAGGGTATCTGGTACCACACTCAATTTTAAGTGAATACATCCTATTTTCATAAGGCGTCTGGAAATTTACATGTGGATTAAAATTAGTATCTTTTGATAAATACATTTTAAAAAGAGTATATAATGTAACAAGATATTTTACCCTAGGGGGGCCAATTATCATCCCAGTCCAGTGAGTAAGGGTCATGTCATCATCACTCTCGAGTCCCCAAGATATGGTTCCATCGCCCACTCCCTTTTGGCCTTGTTCAAGTTCTTCTAGCAGACGAAAGTTTCGAGGAACCACTGCCCAAAAATTATTAGATTACGATAATTAAAACACAGAAAAGATGAAAATTACAAAATCGACACATAATAATTCCCACAAAATGTAAAACTTTGCAATAAATAAAACAAAAACTTACCAACGCCTGATGACGGATTCGCCATGATCACAATTTCACCGGCGCGCACTACCTAGCGAAAAAACTGTACAGTTTAAGATTTAGTAAGCAGGCATTTACCATACAAATTGTTTACTTGCTTTTTGCTGCTAAGCATCCAGCAATTAATAATTATATTCAATCACGAAATTTATTCCCATTTAATCCTTAGTTTTTCACTCAAAGAGAAAAAAAGGAAGGTTAGCAATTTTTTGTTGACTTTGACAAATGTCATTGGTCTGTACTCTATGGATAAATAGATTTCAGTTGACTGCAAGCTACAACAATGAGTAGCTTGCTTGGCTTATGTTTCTATACCTGCCCTCCCTGAGTGCCATCTTGTACATTTATATCATCTTTCATTTTAGTTTTGTAAAATGTGTAGTTATTGGTTTAACTTCTTAGAATATATAAAGTACTAGCTAGAGACATATTATTTAAATAGGGCAAGACACAGTATGACATGACAAGAATTAAACAGAAATTAAAACCAATATTTGGTCATTGCGACCCATAGCGATGCATCCGAGCCCGCACATTTGAAAATAATACCAACAACAACATAACCATAATAAATAGCCCTACCAATAAAATAAATAAAAACATTGAGTGATGCTATAAAAAAGTAATAAGTAGGATGTAGCAACACAAAAAAGAAAATTAAAATATTGTTCTTTAGAAGTTTTATCTATTACTATACTAAATTATTGAAAAAAAAGTCTCCATAATAAAACGTGGTTTTATGATTGAACAAGTACATAGTAAAGGTTGTTTAACCTACCACTCGTCTCGACACAACCGGACTAAATTGTAAATAGATGGGGAAGCCAGACTGCCAGAGTCTAAGTCTCAATCTAACGAAATGGATCTCATTGTCATAACTTAAAATTATGTTTTCAATTATGGTAACATTTGCAAAACGTCAACTGAACTTTAAAAATGACATTTAAATAACCTTAAATTTAGATTCAATATTGTTTGTTGCATTCATGAATAAAAACACATTAGCATAACTTTCACTTATTCAAAGCTCTTGCTGTATAACTGTTTTCCATGACGCTGCAACTACTACGCGTCATACGTAATTCAATTGTATTACCAACTGAAAATTGTTCACATTATTTCGATTTTCGTCGCCATTGTACGTTTTTACGTAGCGAATACCGTTATACGGAGTGGGGATTGCGACGCGCGAGGGGGGTAGTACGTATCAGCGCTGTTGGAGCGCGAGTTCACTCTGTCACTCGGTCATTACGGTATTTCTACACAGCGCGTCCTACATTCACGATCGTGAAAGAAAGAGTGACAATGCCCGAAAACAAACAATTTCAGCGTCTTCCTCGATTCGTGGTTCCCAAACATTATGATTTGGAGTTGATTCCGAATCTAGAGAAATTCACATTCACGGGAAAAACTGCAGTGAAAGTATCGGTAAGTGGAAATTTCAACATTGACGATGCAAAAAATTGTTTCCATGTGTCTCACTAATCAGACCCCGCACATTGCCTTTTAGGTATTGAGATCAACAAGTGAAATAGTGCTAAATTGTTTGGATTTGGAGCTTAACAATGTCAAACTTCAATACGAAGGTGGTTCGGAGCCTATCACGCCGATCGAAGTTCGTCTTAACGCTGCAGATGAAACTGCGACAATTCTATTTGACCGCCCACTTGCGGAAGGCGAGGCGACGCTGCACTGCGAGTTTAAAGGCGAGATTAATGACAAAATGAAGGGTCTCTATCGCAGCAAGTACCTGACTCCTAGTGGTGAAGAGCGCTACGCAGCTGTCACGCAGTTTGAGGCTACAGATGCTCGTCGCTGTTTTCCCTGTTGGGATGAACCTGCCATTAAAGCTACATTTGATATTACTCTCGAAGTACCTGCTGACCGTGTAGCTTTGTCCAATATGCCTGTCAAAGAAGAGAAACTGAAGGGAGACCATAAGAGAATTCATTATGACACTACTCCTATAATGTCCACTTACCTCGTAGCCTTTGTTGTGGGTGAATATGACTATGTGGAGAAGAAGTCTCGTGATGGTGTTTTAGTAAGAGTGTATACACCTGTAGGTAAGAGCAAACAAGGATTGTTTGCTTTGGAAGTGGCAGCAAGAGTACTTCCCTATTATAAGGAGTATTTCGATATAGCCTACCCATTGCCAAAGATTGATCTTATTGCTATAGCTGATTTCTCTGCTGGTGCTATGGAGAACTGGGGCTTGGTAACATACAGAGAGACTTGCTTGCTAGTGGATGAAGAACACACTTCAGCTGTAAGGAGGCAGTGGATTGCCCTAGTAGTGGGCCATGAACTGGCTCACCAGTGGTTTGGTAACCTGGTCACCATGGAGTGGTGGACACATCTTTGGTTAAATGAAGGTTATGCTTCATTTGTGGAGTTCCTCTGTGTCAATCATCTATTCCCTGAATATGATATTTGGACTCAATTTGTCACAGAAAATTATATCAGGTATGAAATCATATCAGTTTTGGAATGAAAGTAATTTATGTAATTAATAATGTAATTAATGAATAGAAAGTGTAGTGGTTTGTACCTAACTTATGGACAAACAATTTTATTTACTTGTTAAGGTTTTATCATTTCTTTGTGAGAATGTTGTATCAGTTTGTCTTTGGAAGGTTGCCAGCTATGTAAACTGTAAAGTCATTCACCCAGCAAACAAGAGAACAATGGAAGTTGTTTAATCATCCACAGCACATTACCACTCATTCATTATTTATGATAAATGTTATGACATGATTTCAATTTACTTTCATAATTTCAGAGCATTAGAATTGGATTGTTTGAAAAACTCCCATCCCATAGAAGTTCCTGTAGGGCACCCATCAGAAATTGATGAAATATTTGATGACATATCATACAATAAGGGTGCATCTGTAATCCGCATGCTTCATAAATACATTGGGGATGATGACTTCCGTAAAGGCATGAACATTTATCTAACAAGACATCAGGTAAATTATTTGCATTTCTATGTTATTACCTAAAGTTACCATTAAATCAAAGGATAGACCAAGGTTCAAAGGATAAAATATCAATGATATATTATGTATCATGATATAATATATCCAATGACTTTTTGTGATTTGATCAATGTTGTCTGATCTAGAAGATTTTATGTTTTGGATTTACTTGTCTGATTTTAAGTACTTACCTTTACAAATTATACTTTAAAACACTTATGTTTTTCAAATAAATATTGAGGAGTTTCCACTCCTGGGAAGGGTAAGGAGGTCATTGCCCAGCAGTGGGACAACCACAACTAAAAATAAAATAATTGATTATACTATAAAATATCAAATATCAACATAATGTTCATACAAAATGGCGATATATAATAAATATCTGATATTTTGATATTTAAACTAAATATTTGATATTTTTAAAACATGGGATAGATACTGTTTTACTTTTTTCACTATCAGTTAGTTTCAAATAATGTAAGTGATATCATTCATTGTATGAATGTAAACACTAAATACATAAAATGTGAGTGCTCTCATAACAGTACTTACAGTCATTCTGATAAGAATATTATGTTCTGAATAACATGATACATTGTTAATATACTATTGTGTCTGTAATAAGATTATTACTGATTGTGCTCATTACATTATACACTTTTACAACCATTATAAAATATTAAAACAAAACTTATGACTGTTGTAATTGTAATGTTTGGCCATTTGGCACCTAAATTTTATCTACTTTAATATTGATCTTCCCAATCTTTTAGAATAACAGTACCAGATCCACAATAGCAGTTTATTTTCAACAGTTATTTTCATAATATTTATTGACCTTTTTACTTTCAGTACAAAAATACATTCACAGAGGATTTGTGGGCAGCTTTGGAAGAGGCTTCCAATAAACCTGTTGGAGCTGTTATGTCCACATGGACCAAACAGATGGGATTCCCTGTAGTTGAGGTCAGTAGTATTATGTTGATGGGAAAAGTAATTGTGTGCCATTACCATACATTTTAATAATATGTTTATATAAGTTATGCTACATTTTAGGTGAGCTCAGAACAAATAGGCCCTGACAGGGTTCTAAAGCTGACACAGCAGAAGTTCTGTGCTGATGGTAGCCAAGGTGGGGATACACTTTGGATGGTGCCTATTACAATCTCAACACAGGAGCAACCTTCCAAGGTAAACACTTTAAATAATACAATAATATTGTACAAAAGCCTTCATTGATAACATTTTGTAGATAACAGTTTTGCAATCAGTGATTAGTTAGTCATCTATTTTAACATTGACCTATTTAAATAAATGATAATAATGAAATTGCATTTTTTTTATACAACATTAAAATGAACTTTCTTGTGCTCAAATAGGTACAATTTCGTAGGTAATGTTGCTGTTGGATTGTTGGGTAGATTACACTCCATTAAACTTAGATAAGTGCCAAGTTTGTTTTAAAATTGCTCCCAGGTCTGCATAATGTTTTTATCATATTCTATTTACATTTCAGGTAGCACTATCTGCTGTGTTGGAAAAGAGACAACAAGAAGTTATCTTGAAAGATGTAGCAGAGACTTCTTGGGTTAAGCTGAACCCTGGTACAGTAAGTATATAACATAAAGCGAAATTAAAAGTAATTATGTTTTTACATAAAACGAAATGAGGAACAGTGTAAATTTAATAACTTTATTTATCTCCCAGGTGGGATATTACCGAACTCGCTACCCAGCGTCAATGCTGGCGCAGTTGGTAACAGCCATCCGCGACGGATCACTACCGCCACTTGATCGCCTTGGTCTACTGGATGACTGCTTCGCCTTAGTGCAGGCTGGCCACACGCAAACCGCCGAGGTAATAAAAAATATTATGATTTTAAAATTAATGATGTTGATGTATGTGTATTTAAAGTCTAAATGTGATTTATTTATATTTTTTACAGTCTCTGAAACTTATTGAAGCCTTTACTAATGAAACAAACTTTACTGTGTGGTCTTCGATTTCCAACTGCTTATCGAAACTGAGTGCCTTATTCTCGCATACGCCTCTTGACAAGCCCTTGAAAAACTACGGCCGCAAGCTATTCTCGAACATAACTCGACGCCTGGGTTGGGATGCCGAGGAAAAAGAGAGCCATCTCGACACATTGCTCCGTAGTTTAGTCCTCAACAAAATGATCAGCTTTGAAGATCCTGAAACTATTAAAGAAGCAAAGAGCCGGTAAGTTTATTTTATGTTTATGCAAACTGGTTTCTTGTAAACTAAATTTTAATCATGGGTATTAAGTTACCTAGTTAGTATATACTTTATAAGTCATAGATGACTTAACTGTCTACTATGCATCTTTTTTGTGTATTACATTTTCATTTGAAACCTTATTTATTATTTTTATTTTTGAATACATTATTTACCGAGATTAACAATTTGGCATAGCTTCGAGAAGCACATAACGGGTGCGTGCACTCTGCCGGCGGACCTGCGGTCGGCGTGCTACCGCGCGGTGTTGGCGGACGCGGACGAGGCCACGTTCCAGCGCTTCCTGGAGCTGTACCGCGCCGCCGACCTGCACGAGGAGAAGGACCGCATCAGTCGCGCGCTCGGTGCAGTCAATGACCCCACACTGCTGAAGAAAGTTCTCGACTTCGCCATCTCGGTAAACAAATTGAATGTGAAACATGTGTCCAGCCAAACAAAACGCCTGAACTTTATTTAATGTTTTTAATTTCGTGTTATTATTTCTACAGGATGAAGTGAGATCTCAAGATACAGTATTCGTCATAGTTTCTGTGGCAGTCAGTAAAAATGGTCGTGATCTTGCTTGGGAGTTCTTCAAAGACCATTGGCAGCAATTTATGGATAGATACCAGGTAACTTACATTTTTTTTTAAGTACAAGAAGATAAAAGGTTTTATGTAATTTAGACATTAGTAAAAAAAAAAAAACATTTATAACAAACAATTTGCATAATTGCAGGGTGGCTTCTTACTCGCTCGATTGGTGAAGTCAACAACGGAAAACTTCGCCTCTGAAACCAGTGCGCAAGAGATCGAGCAGTTCTTCCGCACTCACCAGTCTCCCGGCACGGAGCGGTCGGTGCAGCAAGCACTCGAGACCGTCCGTCTCAACGCAGCCTGGTTGCGTCGGGACCTCGCTTCCACCACGGCGTACCTGCAACCTTACCATTGACCACAACCGGTACATCCCCAGTAACTTACCGACTCTGAGCTATGATGTAGATTAAAAATAACCTGCCGCCGAAATATACTATTTCTGTTATATTATCAATAGTAAATTATTTTCAGGACCAAATGACACAAGACTGAAAACTACAACGAAATCTACAGAAATGTTGCATCTAGCATTATTTATTTCCAATTACGAAAGTTAACATTATTATAAATGGCTCAACATTTCAGTGTACACTATTCGACTGTAGCTAGCTGTAAATTAAGATTTGCTAATTGTCTGTGTTATAAGATTGGTTCGAGTTATTGGGAATTGTTGCTAAATTGATAGTTCAACGTAGTTTTATTAAAGTTAGTAGTAACCAGTCAGGCAGACAGTTTTAAAGTTGTTTTAATTGTTACTTCAGAAGTTAGTAAATTTTATCGTAACTGCAAATTAAAGCTGTGTAGATTTGCTATGAACCAATTTTGGTAAGAGTTGTAGTGCATATTATAGTGGTTTACACTCAATATTATTACTAAATAAGCCATTCTTGCATGTTTTATTTTTATTACAAAACAATTAAAGTTATACATATTTAGCCTTACTAAATAAAGGTTTCTTTATGAAATATATTAAGAGGCTTCTAACACTGGTGTAATCACCTCATGAAATGTTTATGTTTTCTTTAAAACTTATTTTGCGCCTGGTCGTAAGACCTTCAGGCTGTTTCCGTACATTATATTTTGTAAATGTGTATAAATATTATTTAATTTTTGTTGAACATGTCGAGTGTTTTACATCTGGTGCTGAGTGCAGTTTTGTTTAGTTTCAGTTCTGTAGTGATGTCATTCACTACTTGAATAAAAGTTTGTGCAATTTTTTTCATATTTATAAATTACGTTTTATGAAATGTAATCTATTCAAAGATATTTTAATGCACATTATTTTACTTCTAACTATTTACATAAGAATTAAGTAGGATTTGTTTTAAGTATTTTAATTTGCCTTGAGTACCTAAAATTGTTGCTTTTGTGAGTAGTAAAATAATGGGTATTGAAATCATTCCTGATTATTTATATGTTGACATGCAAGCTTAGTCAAAATTGTGATTTTGGGGCTATAACAATAAAGTTACCATTAGTATCGCATTTGTTGTCATCACTGATTTGTTTTGTAAGACTGTGTTATCGCAATAAATCGTACAAAATATACTTCATCTTTTATTTATATCGCCACTATTTTATCTGTAAAATGATAACGAAAAGGAGAAAGTACTACTTATATATTTTATTTCTATATATTCAGCATTTGGTAACAACCGTTTTGTAGTAAATAAATTTTTTCCCTGGACGCTAGTCATAAATAAGGATTGGTACAAAATGAAAAACCTTTATAAAACAGTACATCTATATTGCACTATAACATCTCACTGAGTATTGTACAAATCGTAATTACGAAAAGGGATATTATACTAAAATACAAATGTTATATAGTGGAGCCAATTGAATAGCTAGCAGGTGCATTATCACAACACAATCTAATAGGTACACGAGAACATAGGGTACGAACAATATGTAACACACCGACCTTTTATTACGACACAAACAGATACATTGGTAGAATCCAAGTTGACCAGTTGTGTTACAGTACAAATAAGACTGTCTGTTGTTTACCACAAAGCATTGCATGTGCGCGTATAACATTCCGAATTTATCATAGTCTAATATTTTTGTTGAAATTTTAAACCATGTTAACTAGTAATAATTCGTTTTTAAGTCACACAACGTGATTATTATTGCGCCTTGTAAGACTATTGTGTAAACTAGTTCCAAGTAGCTAAGATTAGAAGTCAAGTCACCTCTTCAAACATTAACATTACGAGTTACGTTAAATAGACCTTTATCTATTGCTTGTACATAATATACATATCATTTTAATTACAACCTTTTATAATGCAGAAGTCAGATCTTTCAACAACATTAAACTTCATTTCATATAATAAGACTTATTACCCATCTTTAATAATTATTTTATATACAACATACAGATTTACACAATGAATGGTTTATAAAATTATTAAAATCAAGGTACAAGGGATGTTTGAACATTAAACCTGAATTTACTAGGGGGCACAATTTGTACATGTAACAGCTTGTAGGCTGTACGCTACAGAGCTCGTATTGCACTTGGTACAGCAATGTCACTGACCTCATACATGCCATATGTGAAGTTATTGCGAAGTGTGTCAACTTGTTCCCAAGTAAACCCAAGGACCATAACAACCTGCATCTACTTTAGATGTATGTACACAGAGATTACCTTAGTTCTAATTTTAATGTACATTCATAATCTATGTACGCTTTTATTCATAGCAAAATACTGAATGTTTGGTAAATAATTACAATCCTTTTCATTTGTCTCAAGTGTAATGTTGTATTCTTTACGTTGTCCGTATTGCGTGCTGGGCATATGAAACTCTGCGAAAGAATATATTTTCCAAACACCCGTATAATATGACGACGTAATCACGTCGAGGTATTTATTGCTTTCATTTTATTTATATTACTGCATGTAAATTGACAAATTCAGCAACATCACCATAGGTGACATATTCCTAAGAATGAAGGCAACTTCAAATCATTACAATAGTACTCCTACTTATAATATGAAACATTCCATTCTTACTATGGACGTTGTCTTATTTATTAATTGCTTTAAAATATTGCCCCTATTCTTTGACATAAATCATTACGCAACACTTAATTAAAATATTAATTACTAACTTACAATACACAAAACAAAGCTGTCATCCAATTAGGTCCCAAGAAAGTATGGATTTCACGTATTTCATAGGTCCTCGGAAGCTGCACTAATTTCAACCGTTTCTTGAGCCTAATCTTTAATATCTTCCTAAGAACATAAGAAATTAAAGCGTACATTCAGGAGATCAGTTACCTACTTAATACTGTCTTTGAATGGAGAATGTTTCCAATTACAAATATCCGACTAGTACTTCTCTATGCTACAATTTTCGCTACTCTACTTACAAACCGCTTTTCCTACATACATAGGTACCTTATCTTCCTATCACGATGAAACGCAAAATTTTTAAGCAATTATTAATGAGTCAACGTTCAAAAAGCTCAATGAAATTCAAATGTTTTCATAGTAGGATTTATCTACTAAACACTAATGTCTTTTACACTTTGTACCAGATGTATAGTACCATCAGCATTAAGTACATGCAAAAATATTCAACTCTCTTTTATTCAAAATATAAAATATTCTAGCTTACAGAAATATGTGAATATATTTTGCCGTTTTAAACGGTCGCAAACAAGTAGCTTACGCGAGAGCCAGCTAGTTTGTGTATTATTATAATTTAATGCTGACTGTACTTAATATTACTTTAGGTACATTAAAAGAACTTCTGCAGTTAATGCGTTAGTATAATTAAACGTTAATATTAGTTCGGACGGTTTTAAAATAGCTGTATTTATTCGGTACAACACACTATGTATCTGATTGACGGACAAAGACCGCTGCACATTACAACTTCTGTCTCGAGGTTTTCATTAAAATAAATTAGAATTATAAATGACTGACAAAAGTACAGCTTAAAATAGTATACGTTTATAAAATCTGACTTTGTAGTCTTAACATTTGTGGAACTTATCTTGAGAAAATTGCTATTGTAGTTAACCAAAATAAAGTTACTGTGTTTACAATTTTTAAAGACATCTGGTGCTGCGGTCTATGTCCATTACAAAATAAAAACAAAAAATACCACATTCACAATATGTACATTTGTATATGAGTAGTGTAGATACATTTCGTCACCAACTCTGCAAATAATTACTAAACATAATGATGTAATTTAAGTATGTATTTCAATGTCATTGAATCAAATTAAAGTCATCTGAGCAACATACTGATTTTAACGAGATAACATACGGTCGTTATATTATATTGAACTGCCATGGTACGCTATTTGCAATCAACAGCCTAAATGTTAATATATAGTTACAACAACAGTAAAGTTTAAATATTAAATTTGTATGTGTTTATTATGGTACTTCTGTACTATACACTATGCTCCTAAAACATCACACTTTTAATGAAAATAACTTTATTCTACAACTAGGCTAGGTGTCGTTAATAAATAAGTAGCAAGGAATAAAATATAAAAAAGAATGACTAGAGTATTAGAGATAGATGGAGGTATCAGAATAAATAGTTTGCATTATATTTTTGAAAACATGTTGAAAATGCACAGAAGAGAAAAGAAGTAATTAAATTCATCAGACTTAACCAGTATTTACAAGAAATAAAATGGGACACAATATCAATACAATATGTTAAATAACTAATGCCGGGATCATTTATTTACACAATTAATATCAAATATCTGATAACTGCCGTCAAAATAATATAAAAAATTAATATTTATTCTTATCAGCAATCTATCAATTATATTTAACTAATGGACATCACCAAATCATGAGATTTGATTTCAAATCATTACACTATACATAAAATCACACAAATTATCTAATAAACACCTTTTCTTACTATACTATTAAAATTTCATAATATTCATATTAAATTTTTAAGGATTTTAAATCATTGGATTGGTACTATAATATCATAGTAGTGTTTCTACATAGAGCTATTAAAAAGGTAACCGGGAACATAATTCAGATTTATTAATTATAATACTTGTTACAAATAATGTAATATTTTCTGTGGAGCACTCTTCCCAATCCTAACACTAATGTTTCTGTTTCAAACACTTGTTATAGTCTGTAATATTTATAATAAGATCCTTAGTCTCGTCACTTTGTTTGTAAAAATAGACGAGGCTTCAATCTCGGTAAAGCTTCAGTAAATCAAAAATGGTTTTACGATCTTTGATCCCAACTTGGTGACAAAGAGAAAATACGTCACAATGTTATGAATAGCGACATCAAATACGTTTCCTTAGATAATTCGACAAGACATCACACAATTTGAGCAATTGTTTAGGAATAAGATAGATCGTAAAGGCCACGAAATCTATAAGGGAATGCATTAAAAAACGTTAAGGTCACAACTTAACAGTGCATGGAGAAGTATGCAATAATACTATACCTATAGGAGCGATTTAAACTATTCAAGCATCATTACGAAAATGATAATTTTTGGAACATGTCAATAAAATTGGTGGGATTTTTTAAATAGTTTTTTGAAACTAGGACTAGAAATGTGAAGAATTTTCATCTATTTCTCATTCTACGCCCGCATCGACCATCCGACAACAATCAACGGCAAAATGAGTAGGTGTTACCACATAGCCCATATATCAATTCATCGAATAGGTTAATATTGTACTAACAAAAATACACCACATATTTTTCATAAGTCTGCAAAACTCCGCACATTACCTACACTTTAGGAATCTTCAATGTACTTATTTTAACAACAACAAGTACTTACATGGTGCTTACAAAATTTAGAAAGGAAACAATGAATTAGTAAAAATGTCTAAAAGTATTGCACATTACTGTGTGGTGCAAACAACTAGTTACTGTGTAGCTAAGTAAGAACAGTTCAAATTACATAGAATATGTACTTAGTATCGCGGGTCAGACAAAATGCGGTTTAAGTATAAGGACTATTGTACCTTACTCGATAATTAGGCATCTTGGTAAATGTTCGTGGAGATAGTCGAAGAGTTCGGGCGAGGCGCCGGGGCAGTTCGTCAGCTCGAGCTCACGGAGCTGTCGCAGTTGTATGAGGCTCGACAAACCACCCGACGTCAGTAATGGACATCCTAGAAATGAAAAGAAATACATACATATGTTGGTGTTCATCCAAGGGTACAGCACATAAACTGTCTTATTGTTAAATTTACAAGCACGGCTACCGAGCAATGGGTTTCGGGTTCGATTCTCGAGACAGGTAAAGTAGGCATTGGGTATATTTCGAATTTTTCAAAATTCTCACTAGTTGCACGGTATCGGTTGTACATAATAAAAGGCTCGCTTCCTAAATCTCTCACTGCATAGCACATGAGACTCATAACTAAAAAATGGGTGTTACATTTAAGGTGCACCTCTGTCTACTAATTTACAAGAAGCCGATATCTGAAAAAGTTGCTTATTACACGTACCAGCTAGAGACAGCAGTTGCAGCGAGCGCATGCCACAGAGGTGCTGCACTCCGAAGTCTCGCACCTGTGAGCACCACCGCAGGAACAGTGCCACGAGAGACTGCATCGTACTGATGTAGCCCACGCCGATATCCGTTATATGTACACACCTGCACATATCAATAGAATATGTTTCATTTGCACTACAAATACCTTTTTAAATATGTAAATATTTGTGATTTTAATTATTTGCTTGTAAAATTGGGTAAAATGAGTAAAGATAGGTTAAGTAAATGTAGTCTAGGATAAGTTAGCCCTCAAATTTGCAATGCCTGGAAAAGGCCGTTAAAGATGTACACAACATTTAAATTAAGACCTGTAATACCTACCTTAACATGCGAATAAATATTTTGAGCTTGAGTTTGAGTTTGATATTTATCACAGAAATAATCAAATAACAATACCTATCCAAAGTAAGTTCTTCAAGATGATTGAGATCACAAGCGATGTACTCGAGTGCGTTGTCAGTGACGCGGGGGCACCAGCTGAGGTCGAGACTGCGCAGGCGCGGGAGGTTCTCAGCTAACAGTTCGACGCCCTCGTCCGTCACCTTGCTGCACCCGCTCAGCGACAATACCGTCAGGTTCGGTAGAGAGTGCACTGGATAAATACATCATACATTATATATTGTAATCAATGAAATATCGAAAGTAAAGTACGAGATATAATTATAACTAGGGCTAAACGAGGATTGTCTGAATTTGTAATCATATCTAGTTCGATATACATGGTGTCTGATCTAGTATATTTTCTGATTTATGGGCAGTAGACACTGCCACTTGTAACCTTTGTAAAAGAAGAACTGCTGAAAAGTCTTACTATTCTTCATTTATCATTATTATAATCTAAATCATTTATCATTACTATCATCAAATCAGAAGTAATCAATTTGGATAACCATTATTAAACTTATAAATCTAACTATTTCAAAATTATTAACTGCGCGTAAACGTTGACGTAACTAGAGTTTACAGAGAAATGTACACACGTTAACTAGTGTACGTATAATAGTGTGTAGATACTGATACTAAGCCTCTGGCAAACCCTCCTAAGGGTCCTTTAGGCAAGCTAACGTGGATAAAGGCCCTTGACCCTAATTCACATGCGACTCGGGCGGGATCAACTTGAAATAATTGGGCGCCCATTGTCGTTCTCAAAATAGAACACCACACTATTCTATAACACTTTCATTTGATGAAACACGAATAATTTTGTGGTTTACTAACTTATTTTGATTATATGTACTAGAATTTGTGGTTGAATTTCTTAATAATAAAACATCCGCCTGTGGAATATAGTACCTATATTAATATGGATCATTTGATGGTATGCAATCGGCGCCGTCCATGGACGCTTGCAAAAATATAGGATTTACAAGTACTTTGCCGACCTTTTAGGAATTGGAGACTAGAGGATTGTTTCACGTTGGTATTCTGGCGCTCGAGGTGACCTATTTGTGCCGCTGCAAGGGTCTTCTGCATGTAAGGTACATCAATAACAAGATAGAAAAATGAGGTCTCACCAATATTAACGACGCCATGATTAGTTAGCTCCCAACAGCTGTGCAGGCGTAGAACGCTGAGTGACGCACTCTGCTTGGGCGAGAAGTAGCCTAGAGCAGCGTCAGTCACGTGATAGGCTTGTAGAGAAAACTCGTATAGCGACGGCAGCAGTTGAGCTACTGCTCCGACCTAAAACATTAGGAAGACAATTAAACGATGTATTCTGTAATGACCACTTTTTGTATAAGAACTATCGTGAGACATACTATATTAAATACGTTCGTAACTGTTCGAGGGTACTCAATTAGTTTCTGCATGATTCAGAGCACCTATTGTGGTTTGAAACTAGTTAAGCAATCTTAAAATATTTTATGTGTTAAATTTATAATGATCATAACACAATGAAAATACGGTGGTAGATCTAGGAACATATAAAAATAGAATTGATTTGATTGCTGTCATTATATTGGTCAAGTGATCAAGCTTCAATGTCACATATAAAAACCAGCACGCAGATTAATTTGCTATTGTTCTGTTTAATGTGAATGATCAATGAAGAAATTTTATGGAATAATTATACTTACAGCTTCATCAGCAATGTTAATGCAATCAGTAAGCGTGAGTGAGACAATTCGTGGAGTTAGACATGCCCACAGACCAGCCTCGGTTATTTCATTACATCCAGTTAGTTCTAGCTCAAACAGAACCTAAAAACACGAATTTAATTATTTGACTACACTATATTCTTCTTTGAAATGGAAATGTAATTCTGATCAAAATTAGCATGCTAGTTTTATTTATTTTGAAAAGTAGCATTTGTGGCAGTTTTTTATTAGCCTTTAATTTCAGTTTGCAGATGGAAAACAAATCGAAAACACTTTCGATTTCCCACACAAAATTAGAAGATCAGACCTTTTTATTTATAAATTTATAAATATAAGCATAAAGCACAATAATAATCCAAGCCATTTACCTGAAGGTGATCAAGGACAGCTTCCAATCCCCTGTCAGTTATTGTACATCCTTTTAAACCAATAGCATGAATATGATGGGCTGACAAAGGAAATTGCCTAATAAATTCATTTATATCGTCATCAGAAGCTGAAACTAATACTATTCCACGAATACCCCTCCTGACTAGAGAATTGTAGAACCTCTGCATACAACACCCTGTAGCTGAGCGTAGTTCCCGGCAGTCGAGGACTGCCACGAGGCCTGTCCACCAGCGAGGCGATGAGTACAGTATATCACGCCATCTCGTGCACACTTGTGCTAGTGATCTTCTGTCATTGGCATTGAAGTATAGAAAAAACTTTTCTAAAAATCTTTCTTCTAACACAAATTGATTCCAAGATAGTGGCCTGGGCGAGGGTCGGCGGCGCCGCGGTACTCTCGGCGCGGCTGCTGCGGCTGTCGCTGGACCGCATAGAGCGTTGGCGACGCGCTCCACCACACCGGGGGATCGCTTGCGACCGCGCAGCCCTAGGCCCGTGATGCGACGCGATAGTTCAGCGGAGGCGCGCTCCACGACGCCCTGCGCAGACACTGATGACATCTTCACCTTAACGCGGCGAATAGTGTCTGCCGCCGGTCGGCCGCCACCCGACCCTGCGCCTCCCGCGCCGTGCTCACAACCCGCCACCGCGCTACTGTGTATAAATTGATTTATTAGTATGAAAAGCCAAAAATAACATATCTCTGGTCTCTACTTTGTCAAAATGTATGCAGCGTGCAAGCAAATTGAACAGAATCTATCAAGTTTGAGATATTTCACAAATAAAATGTAATCTGTGCAGAATAAAAAATATAATAAACTACTGAACTGAACAAGAATACTAAAAAGTCTCCAGGCTTTTCAATGCATTTAATATCGATGTATTCATTGCAAAACCAATGCCTACAATCATACCTGCTGTATACTGTATGGCAAAGATGATAACTTCTGATATTCATTACATATGTTTGTACTATTTGATTATTATTTGTGTAAAATGGGTTTCATAAAATCATAGTCCCTTTAATTTTATGAAACCCATTTTACACACTTCATATGATTTTTCTAAATTACAGTAACTATATACCTAGTAAGTAATAGTAGGCAAGTACTCAATTTAATAATCGTTATTAAACATGTAAAATATTAGTAAGATTTAAAGCAAAAAAATTTACATATTTTAAAATTATAAAAGTAAAATAAAACATTACTGGATTCTATTACTGTTAAATTCTAACATGAATAAATTTGATTTTAGGCTGAATATAAAATTTAGTGTAACAGTAAATATGTTCCAGTTCTAACAAACAAATGTTACACACTAGTGTGCGGATTTCAGCATACGGATTTTAAGGTTTGCGTATGCTAAAAACATCGTCAGCTTTACAAACGGCTCTGGGTTAGGTAATTCTCAGATAATAGGTCAAAATTTAATTGTATTGAACTATATAAACAATGCACAAATAATTAATAAATAAAGCTAGTAAGCACCAACAGCTTTTATCAAATATTTTCGAAAATATAAAAATAAATAAAAAATCGATGCGATCACAATTTTACCTTTTGAATCTTTTCTGAATAGAGAACAACCATCGTTTGATGTCAGCACTTTTAAAATTGTTATAAAAATGTTGTATTATTCATTCAGCATTGAAATTTTATCCAAATCTTTGAAAATTATGAAGTCGTATTGAATTGAGAAAAAAAAATTGGTGCAAAAACGCTCACGAACTCACTACTAGTGTTGGACCATTTACGTCACGCATGCTGATGTCAAATCAAACTACATATCGATAAAATGATAGCTGCAATGCTGTCAAACCTAAAGGTATCCCATACACCATCCAGCACAGCATGAAGTCAGCACAGTATCATATACAACTTTAGTTACGTTATTAGATTTGGTGCAATGGTTTCAAATAATTTCAATCAAAGTATACAAACTAAACCGACCAAATGAACCAATGAGAAAAATCCCATCAGCTGTGACGATGCTGTGAGTGGAGAGTGAGAGAATTTGAGCGCAGATCTTAGTAGTATATTATCTGTGTTCGTATTTGTCAGTTTATCTGACAGCTGACATATGATTTTGGTTATGGTTGTTTGTACTTGCCGCTTGCTTAGTTGCTTTCCGTTATAACCTAAACAATTGACCGCCAAGAAGAAAAATAATAGAATTTAACCCAATAATTTCATGTATAATGTTATAAGCCTTAGTACCTAATCAGTAAAAGTTCTTTTGTGCTCTAACTACTCGTTTACTATGGAGTTCTTAGAGGCAATGCCAGTTACCTTCAAGGAAATTACTCCAAACTATAATTTACCTGAAAAATGGAAAGAAATTATATTGAACACAGGTATACAACATTCTATGTGGTGTTTAAAGTGAATTTAGTTAGTCTCATTACTTTAAATTATATTTCTGTCTTATTTTTAGGTGGAACCCATAGCACTTTGCAAGATATCAAACTGCCTCAAAAAGCTGGTGGCTACTGGTACAAAGATTCCAAGAAGATTTGTACTCGTAATAGATTTATCTATTGGTAAGTTTATATTAATTTGGGATTTATAGACAGTAAATATGCAATACAAAATAAAAAACTACATGTCCAATTCTTTTTTACAGGCAAACAACATCAGATGCTATAGAGTTAACAGAAGCGTCTCTAGACATTAATCTAACATCTTGTAATTTGAAATGTAAAGTAGCGCCAGGCACTCCGCCATTGAGTAACATTACGGTGTATGAGAGGAGTGCATCTCGAGATGTAGTTATACTGGCTGCCACTGTGTCTTCTGTACACAGACTCATATTTCCCCATCCAGGGACCTTGGATAAAAAGGTAACATGTTTATATGCAACTTATTAATCTTAACCATTTGTATATTAATTTAATTGAAGAAATCTACTTTCATATTTTATGTATAAATATAGAAACTAGGAATTAAAATTACTTTCTTCATATTTTATGTTATTGAAATACACTTAGCATCAAATGCATTGCAAACATACTATAATATGACAGCACTATGCATGATGGTGAAACTAAACTAAAGACAGTCACTGTCTTATGATTTTTCTTTTCCTAATTTGTTCTTGTTTTATTCCAGTCTTCATTTGGATCTCTGAGCAGTTCGTCACCATCAATATTTCATGATACAACTTCTATAAATAACCCAAACAACTATTGCATTCTCAATCAGTATTCTAATGCAAGTAAGTATTAACAAGTAATTCTTTATAATCAGAATTAATCTGGAGGTTGTTTACTACATAAAAATATTTCAATCAGATCTTGTTATTTCTTTTGGATGATAATCTAATCTATGATCTTAAACACACAGCATTTTTTTATCACCCGTTATAAAAATATAGTTCTAAAAACCATTATAAACTAAAAGATCTTTTAATACATATAAACTTCGGCTCTTATATAGAGTCGAAGGCGCATCTGGCTGGTAGGAAGTTGGGTATCCTCTCGAAGGTGAGACGGTACTTCACACCAAAACAACTGCTGAGCCTGTACCAAGCGCAGGTTCGGTCATGTATGGAGTACTGTTCTCACCTTTGGGACGGCTCGGCTAAATGCCAGCTGGATGCGCTCGAACGGCTTCAAAGCCTTGAACACAGGCGCAAGGTCGCAAGCCTTTCCGTTTTTTACCGGATACATTTCGGAGAGTGTGCGGGGGAATTGCACAACTTGATTCCCCCTAGTCCTTTTCATCATCGAACCACAAGACAATCGGCGAGGCGTCACCGCTTCATGGTAGATATCCCACCCACTCGCACGAAGCGCTTCGCTTCAAGCTTCCTTGTGCGAACTGCTAGGGAGTGGAACTCCTTGCCGGAGTCTGTGTTTCCTGATGGGTATAACCTGGGTGTCTTCAAGGCCCGAGTGAATAGGTTGCTTATGGGCAGACGTGCTCCACCGTAGGCCGCATCATCACTTACCATCAGGTGAGATAGCGGTCAAACGTCGACCCATTAAATGTAAAAAAAAAAAAAATATTCTAATTGGCCAAACAAAAGTTCTGTATACCAAATAACATAGTTAACTGTACTATGTGCAGTAAGAATCTTGAAATACATGATAATTATGATAAAAAGTTAATATAGTATGATTGCTTTCAGCTACAGGTGTTGCTCACACATGTGCATCTCTGTTGCGTGATAATGGTGAAGCAGTGTTTGCCCTGGCTTTTGGCCATGGAGGAGAAGGAGGTTTACTGCTTGTCAAACTGCCAGTGACCGGGTCAGCAGTCACCACAGTTTTGAAACGGGAATCTACTGTGCCACGGTTCCTATCGGGCATCACAGGAGCTTTGAGGTATTGATTATTTAATTTTATTTTCCAATGCCTGGGTTATGCAGTGTAATAGGACACAAAGTGATTTCATGTAATAAGCACAATGCCCAGGGTCTACAATTTATTTATTCTTTAATATTTCTTACTTTTTGCAAACTTCTGCAATCATGACGTAATTACATGACAACAAATAATATATAATAGCTGGCCTGGCAAACTTCGTACTATCTCAAACATACTTTTCTCACCTTTTAAACCGTCCCTGGACTTTTACAAATAATTTAAGACCAACATTAGCGCAATCGGTCTAGCCATTCTCTAACTCTAAAGACTAACGAACATCAATTGATTGTTTATATATAGAAATTAATAGAAACAATTTTTTAAGTTCAGCATCAAACATTTCATTTCATGAATGTATTTTTGATTACAGGGGCAAAAGTACCTCAGATGGTGTAGAGACATATGGAGTGGTGCTTACCAGTGGATTAGCAGTGGCAATATGTGGCGACGCTTGTCTTCGCGCATGGCCACTGGACGAGGGCGGAGCACCTATTGCAGTGTCCGCACCTCTTTCACAGACTTTAGTCAGACCAAAACCTCCTCGTAAGATTTCTTTGTTACACTTATACTGTGAACAACATTTTAAATACTTTAACATGCAAATCTACACCAAACAAATTACATTATAGTGATGTTTGTAACATAAAAATATTGAATTGCTTTCCAGCTCATGGTCACATGTTACAAAAAACGGTTGGATCAGATGGAAGTGTCATATTGGTGGCATACTTATCATTCCCTAATGAATGTGAGTTTGTTGTTATGAGGATGCATGATGGAGGCTCTGGAGGTGTGAGGTTCTCTCACATTAGTCGCATATTTGGTCCTCAGGTAAGGACATACTTTACTAATATTGTATATTTTATATTATATTATTTACTAATATTTTATTACTTGATAATATTTTATTTGTCTCAATACTATATCTACCATTATTTTTGTAGTTGGATCTCCTTGATTATGCTATTGGTTATGGAGATGGAAGCAATGTCATTTGGGCTCTGTGGAGTCAACCGGATGGCGATACTATAATAACTAGTAAGTATTTTATAAGATGCTGGGTTCATCTTGATGATAAATATCAATCGTAATGACTAAAGCCTTACAATTTATCTTCTTCTAAGAAAGAATAAATACAGTCAGGTAAACACCTAGTTAAAATGAGTTGTAATGTGTTGTAGGCGTGTTAGTGGGTGCGGAGGCGTCGTGGCGCGCGGTGGCGGGGCGCGAGGCGGCGGGCGCGCTGCCGACGCTGGGCTCCAACCAGCAGTACCGCGACCGACTCATGGCGCCCGGCCTCTTCCCACCTGCCGTCATCAGGAAAGCGCTTGTGGTATGTCTCTTGTGTAATGTTTCAGTTTCAATTTAATATGCTTTATTCCAAAGTAACTATAACTCTTCTTTGTGAGAGAAAAGACCTTTATTTATCTGTAAAAATAAATTTGTGTTAAAAAAGTTATCCACATCAGGATTTTCTCCAATACGATTGCAAACGCAAAATACACATCTACAAAACTTCCAGATCTTGATGCCAGCCAACGCGCTTTCCTTTAGTCATGTTTCGTCGTTATTTTTTTTTTTCAGATCTACAACCGCACATGGGGCGGTACGGACTCGAGTGGCGAGGGTGACCTGGGCGACGCCGCCATGAACGCAGTACAGTCTCGTCTGCGACACCTCACTGCCAGGACGGCTACACCAGACCACGCGCATCTTATGCACAAGTATGTTGTTTGTTCTCTTCTATGGCGTCAATATGCCTATACAGTGACCAGTCTGTAACTGACTGGCTACTTCAACACAGAAAATATGGTATGCCTGAAGGAAGTCAGGCATGATATCTAAACTAAATACTGTCTAATAGTAATTCTTATAAGAAAAATTCATTATTAACTTTTATCTAACGCTTTGAATCTAAACCACAAGAAGGCAGCTGGATGGCGTGATGCGCCAGCTGTGTGGTTTCAATACATTGTATAATAAAGTTACTTAATAAATGATCTCTTTTAGATGCTGGTCAGACTTGTACAGCTGGTGTTTGCAGTATATGGAGAGTTTACAGAAGCCACTGGGACTTATGGTCTCAAAAGAAGTAAGTTCATACTGAATAATATCAATTAGAAAACTACAGTCAAAGATGAAAGCACTACAGTGTCTAAATTTATCTTTTTTTCTAGGAATCTGACATTGAATGTGGCTGGTGGTGTGCCGTTGTCCGTCGGGCTGGGATATCGCTAATCTGTGAACTAGAACCACTTGAAAGAATGATGCTGTCACCTGATGTACCACTGCTAGATGGAAACGGTAATTACATATTGTTTTTCAATTGAGATATATATGTACTACAGTATCTCAGTACCTTCTTTGCAATTAACATGGCTCAGATTGTTTTTAAGTTCTTTCTTTTATACAAGCATAGACGCGAACTAGGATTTTACAGATGTGTACGATATGTAGATGCACATAACACCTAGACAAAAAATGGGGTCAAACAAACAAAGCTAAATATCTGAGTGACGTGTGTAGAGCGGTCGTGGGGCGAGTTATCGTGCGACGCAGTGCGCGTGGTGGTGGCGGGGGCGCGCTGGGAGCGCGGCGCGGGGGGCGCGGCCGCCGAGCTCGAGCGGAGGCTCTTCGCCGCCGCCGCGCCGCAACACCGCCTGCTGCCGCGGCTACTGCATCTACTGCTCGCGCCGCAGACTTCCTCGGAACACGATGCAACGGCGCTGGTATGTACTCTTCATTATTTAAAATACATCAGTAATGGCAGGTATAAATACAGGTCTTTTTGTTACGAGCTTGCTCGATAAATTTCGAGCCATATCGGGGCCTCTAGATACTAGACGTACTCGTAAAGCTGCTTAAACATTTCTTAGTATGTTCACGATACTTAATTAACAAGTCATTATAAAACTTTTGTACTTCAACAAAATCAATATGTGCGAAAGATAGCGCACATTGATTTGAAGACACGAAGTTAGGTATTTTTTTTATCAGCAGAGTCCACAAATCTTAATCAATTTCATTTCGTTTCAGACATTAACACCACAGCAGATAGATGACCTCACTTCCATCTTGGAACCAATCAAAGACTTACAGAGTGCAGTGCTCGAACTAAACGATGCTCTGAGACTGGATGTGCCTGACATTGATACAACTAAAAGTGAGTTTTACAGTAGAAGCAATAGAAACCAAAATTATTTGGCACGACCTGTTGCTTAGGTACTGTTTGTTACATGTTTTTTATTACTGTTATAGATGATGATGAAGATTCAGGGGAGTATGATGGTCTGTTGGCCAGTGATCTTGGCGTTGCTATAGTCACTGAGGCTATACGGCAGATGGCTGAAATGAGGTATGATTATAAGTTACATTTAGTTTTAAACTGAGAATCGTAAAGTTATCTACATATCTATGTTATAAAAAATCTATGAAATGCTTTAAAATATTGTTTCTGAATCTCAATCGCCTTCAATCCATTTTCTGCATTTTTAGGGTTCCGCCGCCATAATGGCCGCGGAACCCTTATGTCATCTTCATGTCTGTCTGTTCGTACGCGCCGCAGTCCACTTTATTTCCAAAAACTGTTGGGTCTACATAGTAAAAACTTTGTAGATTGATGTATTCTGGTAACTGCTACTTCGAATTTCGAATACAAAATTACAGAACTGAATAGAAAAAATCAGCTAACCTGTCTGTGATGGGTGTCTTTAAAAAAAAAGTAAATGTCATCAAAAACTAAAAAACCCGACTGCGTTTCTTTATAATATGAAAATGCACTGGCAACCGCGCGCTGCTCCCGATAAAACAAGAATAGTCATCGTAAAATTGAAGCAGTCGGGACCCATTCTAAATATGAAGACTTAGTGAGGGCACATACGGCTATAGCCATAGCTTCTAGCATGGGTCCCGACTTGTTTTAGGGTTTTTTCATATTATAAAGTGCACGCAGTCGGGCTACTTTTTAAATTACCTTTGTCATTATTTCATTTTTTTGTTTGTTTTATTTTTCATATTTTGATATATCTAGGGTCACTCTCACAGTAAATACGAATCTAACTACCCCTATCAAGCTGAAATCCATCGATCGTTCAGGCTAGAGAGTGAGCGATATTCGAATTTGGCGCCAAATATCCGCCATTTTGTTTTTTTATTATTTTGATATATCCAGTGTCACTCTCACAATAAATACGAATCTAACGACCCCAATCAAGCTGAAATCCATCGAGTCGTTCAGGCTAGAGAGTCAGCAATATTAGAATTTGGCGCCAAAAATCAGCCATTTTGTTTTTTTTTTATTTTGATATATCCAGTACACTTTCACAGTAAATACGAATCAAACGACGCCTCTCAAACCAAAATCCATCACGCCGTTTAGGCTGCAGAGCGTGCCAAACAATTATCATACATAGTCTCAAAAAACATAACCCTCCTTCTGGCGCAGTCGGGTAAAAAGACATTAATGTTCCTAAAATAATTTTTCGTCAAAATCATCCATGCACTGGATAGTGCTTCTAAAACGGAAAAATTACTCTTTGTCCCCTGCCCTCTAACTTTTAAAATAAGAGAGCGAGAAAACAAAAAGAAATATATGCTGTAGATTTCAATAGAAATTTTCAACGAAAATGGGTTGGAACGAGATATCATTATTTGTTTTTATCAGTAATAATATATTTACAAAAAGCGCAAATATAATTTTGTCATTCATACAAATAGTATGTAAAACCAAGTTATACTATAACTTTTATATTATGTCATCTACTTGCTGGTACGGATCCCTTCATGGTCGAGTCTGACTCTCACTTTTTTTATATAGGCTACGTGTTTTGCAGAAAAGTGCTATCTTACCTATACTAAACAGCGTGCATCGCCTAAAATGCTGTAAATGTTATGTGTTTTCTGTATATTTTAATGGCTTCTTGGATGTCACCTAATGTGGGGGATACTTGCACTCTTGGTGATTGGTTAGGTGATTGAAATATTTCATGAAAACTGCTACCTGTATTTCGGTACCTTATCAGAATCAGACTTTGAAGACGTACACATACCCAGTATGCAGTATACAAGACATGTCGTTTATGCTCGTGCAGATGCCGCGTGGTGCGGGGCGCGCTGTGTGCGCTGGGCGCGTGGCGCGGCGCGGGCGGAGTCCCCGGCGCCGGGCACTGCGCCGTGCACTGGCAGGCCTACCGCGCGCTGCTCTGGCTGCGGGCCGCCGCATACACGCCGCAGTAACTATACTCTCTACTCTTTGTCATCAATATCACTGCGCCGTGCACTGGCAGGCCTACCGCGCGCTGCTCTGGCTGCGGGCCGCCGCATACACGCCGCAGTAACTATACTCTCTACTCTTTGTCATCAATATCACTGCGCCGTGCACTGGCAGGCCTACCGCGCGCTGCTCTGGCTGCGGGCCGCCGCATACACGCCGCAGTAACTATACTCTCTACTCTTTGTCATCAATATCACTGCGCCGTGCACTGGCAGGCCTACCGCGCGCTGCTCTGGCTGCGGGCCGCCGCATACACGCCGCAGTAACTATACTCTCTACTCTTTGTCATCAATATCACTGCGCCGTGCACTGGCAGGCCTACCGCGCGCTGCTCTGGCTGCGGGCCGCCGCATACACGCCGCAGTAACTATACTCTCTACTCTTTGTCATCAATATCACTGCGCCGTGCACTGGCAGGCCTACCGCGCGCTGCTCTGGCTGCGGGCCGCCGCATACACGCCGCAGTAACTATACTCTCTACTCTTTGTCATCAATATCACTGCGCCGTGCACTGGCAGGCCTACCGCGCGCTGCTACCTAAATGATTTACTATTACAGTTTATAGTATGTTCTATTATAAAGGCTAACGTTGAAACTTACAGGTCATCGGGATCGTCGGAAACATTCCGTCTAAAGCTGAGCGCACTGGGCGCCGAAGCTCGCGGCCCCGGATGCGGCGGCGCGGTGGTGTGGAGCTACGTGCGCGCTATGGGCGGGCGGCGCGCGCGCTCGCACCTGGCCGCGGCGCGCGCGCCCACCACCTGGCACCAGGCGCTGCCGCTACTCGCATACCATCTCGCGCACCAACTGTATCCTTTTATATACATTTACGGCTGTAAAGACTTCTAAAAAGTTATATCGTAACGTAGATACTGGATTCGTTTTTTACATGACTGTTCCAGGACGTCCACAAAAAATTACAGCAGTACATTAACCAACAGAATATAAGAGTTGACCCCTCAGATTGCGCCGACTTCAAGTCATTTCAAACTTCAGAAATAACTCTCGTTAATCGACACGCTACGGACTGCGGTTGTCCTCGAAAGTAATCAAATATCCCCATTTCAGCACAAAATTAGTAAAGCGCTTGTCAAATATTATTCTTAAAATAATTAAATCGAATACACATTAAATAAACCAAAGTATTTTCCTTAACAATACATGCAATCAGATGGGCCGTAAGTGGAGGCTTTGAGTTCAGTTGGTGGCTGGCCACCATCGACCAGCCTCGCTTGGTACAGAGCTACGTCAACATGTTGGAGCCTTGGTGCGAGTGGAATGCCTGCTCACGTTAGTAAAATCTAATTACTACTCTATTACAGTGTTGTTACGGTTCAATTTAGCATGAAAGTAACATTTAGCTAAATCCTTCTTATGTAGAAAAGCTTGGACTATTGAAGACTCACATAATAATATTTTGTATAATTTCCAGGTCAATTTATCCTGGGCTTGGCTCTGCTAGACCTGGATGACGCAGAGAATGCATACACAGCGTTCTGCAAGGCAGCTAAAGGAGTAAGCACGGAGCCCTTCCTGCGGCAACTTGTAGCGGCACCCGACGCACGACTAACGCAACATCAAGCACTCGTTCTGTATTATATGAAAGTATGTAATCAGACAATTTTTGTCTAGGCTTTTCAATTGTAACTGGACATGTGTATTGATTCTGTAAATATTATCCACAGGTTATAAAACTGTTTGAGATACACGACGCAGGAGCGTGTGTTGTCCGTCTTGCGGAGACTGCCATCAGCATTGCCGATAAGGATGATCCTAATTTGGTAAGTCAGCCATCATTTATCTCGGTTCCGTAGCTGTAATTGAACAAAATTAAATGTTACATTATACATAAATTACAGTCATCACGACGTGATGAATAGACTTATTTCTTACTCGATGTCGCTTTGATTGAAATTATCAATATAAAAATTTAGTTTTTATATAAAAATATCGATACTTTTAACAACATACTCTATTGAAGATATTGGAGGCATTCCGCTTGACTTTTGACTTGACATTGTAAAAAAATAAGAGCCACCTTCCGCGGGTCAGAAGAATCTTATAGAATAGATACATAAACATGGTTTGTCTATCAATCAGTCTCTATCTTCTAAAAATGGCAAAAGAGATGTTTGATTGTATCGCTGTGCGTGTTAAAAATGGCAGAAGCGATGAACCATTGTAACGTTGTGGTTGTGTTGCAGGCGATGTTCCAGTGGGTGGTGTTCAAGTGGCACCTGTCGGGCGGGCGCACGGCGCGCGCGCTGTCGGCCGCGGCCGCCAACCCCGCGCCGCACGCAAGGCACGCCGCCGCCGCCACGCTGCTCACCACTCTCGGTACGTCTTCTTCCTCACCAATATACCACGGGAAATATAAACTGATTCTAATAAAATATCAACATACAAGCAACGACTCTGTGTTCAGGCAGATAAGCAAAACCGTCCTATTTACTATAACTTGTTTAATCCATAGAATTTTCGAAGTAAATCGAAAATTCTTAATTTGTATCATAAGCAAGTATCGTGTTCCACACTGAAACTACGTTTGCACCAATTCGACCATTGAAGAATGGTAATTTTTTTTTTCTAATCTCTTGTGAATGTTACAGCATCTCGTCGTGAGTTGGGAGCGCTAGTGTCTTGCTCAGCGTTGGCCGGGGACGCAGAGCGCGCCGCGGCCGCTCGCGCCAAACTGCACGATGCGCACGCGCACAACCCGTACTATGACTTCTTGTATGCGTTGCATGTCTCACGACATCATTATAGAAAAGGTAATTACTATTTATAATAGTAAAGTTCATTTTGATTAGAGATCATTTTATAGGTTTGATGATGAAGTTGTAGAAAACTGTTTTGTTCACGTAGTTGTAAGCACTGAATTACCGTGTTATTGGAAATGGCTAAGTCTAGTGGATCTATATGAGCTGATGACGATATGTTATGAAATTTTACCCACGATGTTCAAACCATAATGAACACGTGTACTCAATCACCTATTTTATGCTCCTTTGTGAGTTCGTAAACGGAGACGAGGCGGACTTTTTTTAAATGTGTAAGTATAATACAAGGTGTGCAATCGTACGTAATGATTATAATGATTATGATGTACAGCGGCGGGAGTGATGTACGAGCGCGCGGCGCGGTGCGGCGCGGAGCGGTCGGTGTCTGCGGCGCGCGTGCGGCGCCGCTGTCTGGCCGCCGCGCTCACCTGCCTGCGCCTCGCGCAGCCAGACCACGCCTTCCTCGCCAGGCCCGCCGAGTCCGGGAAACTGCTGCAGGTAACTAACACACTAACCAAATGAACATTTCAATTGAAGTAACTAAATGAGGCTAGTATTTCCTGTCTGAGAAGATATGCCGAAACAAACACAACAACAAGATCGCAGTCTCTTTTAAAGATTAGAAGAATATGTAAAAAAAAATATATGTAAAACAAGCATGCAAGTTACTGATTTCACTTTAGTTAGTCTAATTTCCTGCCGAAGCATAGCTCTCTTATGTTAAACAATTTAGTATTTTAACGTATGTATTTTCCAAAAGGTTATCGGTCCTGAGGAACTAGCCGCCGAGCTTCGAGAAGAAGACACCGAGTCGTTGGATCCCGTACAACAAGCGTTACTCCGTAAGTTCTTTAAATACTTGTGCTGATTACGTACTACATAGGTTTATACCAGGTTTCTAAAAGACTGGTCAACGCAAAAATCTATGTATCGGCTCTTCTAGTATGTTGTGCAAGGTTCCATAATAATTGTAGATATGATTGTGTGACGTGTTTTGGTTATAGGAGGTGATAACATCGACTTCGACATGTTATACCCAAAACTGAAAGACGCTGATCCAGAAACTCTGCTCTCAGTATTAAAGAGAGCTATAAGTACTGGCCAGTTTCTACCACACTGGTTCCTACAAAGATACATGGTGAGTAGTATTTAATAGTATTTTTTCTAGTTATCCTCACTACTGCTAATACCTAAAAAGTAAAAATACTAGCAAGTAAACTGATCAATAGATTAAACATACTTTCAATTTATAGTTGGACATTTCAAAATATGTACATACCTTAAATAATTATACTAAATGAAAGAACAGTGTTTAAAGAAGTAATTTGCAATGCAGGAGGTGGACGGCGCAGGCTGTGTGCGCGCGCTACTAAGCGGCGGTCGCGCGGCGGAGGCGGGCACGCAGTGCTGCGCGGCACTGCGGCGCGCGCTGCAGGTGCTCGTGCCCAGCTGCCCCGCCGCGCCGCGCGCCGCGCCGCTCGCACTGGCGGACCTACTACTCGCAGAGCTCGGACACCATACTGGGGACCCATTCGTGCAACAGGTAACTGTGACCTATACTAGAGATAATAGCCTTGATGTTTCCAGAGTATTGCTTCCTTTTAAAAAAAGCAGTTTAATGACCTCTTTAAGAGCTGACCGTCAATAGAAAACCGCTGACTTCAGTCACTGGTGAGCCCTAAGACATTTTATTATGTTAAAAATGTTTACAATATACTTATTGAGAGTGCTATCTATGATTTTCACACATAGGCCGGTTTGACTGGAATGATACTCATACCTTACGGAATTATGATGTTTCACACACTGTTAATTCTAAATAATTTTGCACTAAGAACAGGTTAATGACTCTTTATGTAAATTAATAAAGAAAACAAAGTCTGTTTCATATAATCATACAAATACAGCTTATTATATAACAAATCGATGAATCGAATCTATTTTTGATTTGATTTGATTAAAGAAACGTGTAGATTGTTCACGTTTCTTAAATGCCTCACTCTCCATAAGTTAATCGATCACGTGTTTAAACGTTGTATTATCATCAAAACAATATACGAACGTGGAAGTACGAATCTAACGTTGATCTCATATCATTCAAACAAATGTGGATATAATAATAATAATGTGTTCCTATATATTTATATCAACATTATAAACAGTTGTGATATATTTTTTGCCTATAAATATTATGATAATGTGTACTCGTAAACTTTGACCCATAGTCGAGATTCAATAGTCGAATACACAGTCGACTACACAAAGGAAACAAATCAACGATAAACCCGTGATATAAACTTTACTTTTGATCCGTTGGTCAGTTATATATTATTGGGTATTTTAAAGTGCGCCCATTGCCACACAGTGGATACCATTCCAAAGTCCGTATTACTAGAGTTCTAATAAAGCAAAGACATTAGTCTTTTGCCTATACTTAAGATCCCTAACTCGATAGTCCCGTTTGCGACAACTCAACCAACGCGGACTTCTTTGTATGAAAAATTAGGACGTAAGTACTGGCAAAGGTCTTACGTAAATGTAATGATGTCTTATCTCCGTGCAATTTTATCTACGTTGACAAATTAGCGCTAAGTACTTTTCATTGTTTCATGCGAGATCATTGACCAAAGTTCATTGTATATTTTAACTACGTCACAAAGTCACAATGCACTGATATCGTCAGGCAGCAACCAACAAGGTGAACTAAGTATTCATTTTATCATTTAGTCTTATCCCTTTGGCTGACCTCATTCAAACACAAAGGCAGCATTTTACACATTGACAATTTATATTTTTCAAGTCACTACTGATTACTAAAGACTTCGAAGTCTAACATTCTAGCATTGACAATAGCATTATTGTATGCGGTCAGCCTTAAACTAGTTATATTTTAACAGTCCATTAAGTCCATACCTCTTTTAAAGGATTAATATAAACGTATTTTCTTTATTACAGATTTACAATGAGTTAGATGGATTGGTTAAGGAATACACTAAAGTTGTTATAAGAATTTCCGACGATATGAAACTGGCGCGAATGGAGCATGCAGTCAATTAGTGTAATGGTTATATATTCAATAAAACACATTATTTTTAAAAGTCTTGTTTTATTAATAAAAAATAAATAAAAACCGTTCTAATCCGTCACCTCCTTTAAAACCAACTTAACAAATATCTTACACCATTGAATATTATTTAATGATCACAAATTAAGGTAACAACACATTTACGCCTAAATACACATAATATAATGCCACAGACTTCGTATTTTTCTAAGAAGATTGCTGAAATGCCTTTATATTATCGAAACTACATTTCCATTAGCACTGGGCCATGGTGGTATATGACGCAATGCCATACGTACGTCATTGAAATCATCGGCAACAAAGTTTAATTTAATGAGCAAATATTAAATTACGTCTAAAAGCCTTGTTGTCTTTTCTTATTCACACACCATACTCAAAACAAATATTTTAACTTCTTGGGAATCTTTATGTAGATCCTATTTATAAATTTGAAGAAGATTATCACATAATTCGGAATATCGTTTCGTCGTATTCAGAACGGTAAGAGATAGGTGTACATTATTAAACGAAAGACCATTACAGTCCGAAAAGTATCAATGACTAAAAAGAAGAAGATGCTTTCGCGTGAAGTAAATGCGGTGGTGTGTGATCAGTGTAAATATTAACTACATATGTAGGGACAATAAATATAAAAAAAAAACAATTATCTTCTTTGGCTAGATTAAAACTTTATAAGTTATTCAAGATATTAATGTAATATCAAACGTATGTAGTGTCAATATTTTGTTAGAGAGCTCAGACATTTATTTGCGCAGTATACAAAACGATCATGCGTTATTTTGTTCTTGTCAAGGAGACTAGGAGTTATTTAAATTATTGACTACTTAATTATTGTTGAACTTGGATTTATATTATGTAGTATTAATACTAAAATTTTCGTAGTAACCTCGACTTAACACACCCATGTTAAGGCAGTCAAGGTTGCTTGTTCAACTAATTTGTAAGACTCAGGTACCTTCTGGCAATCATCTGTAAATTAGCAAATAGTGTGACCCTTTTACGTCACATCACATCTTCGAGTTTTTATAACCACAATAGTGCTATTTTTGCAAGCAGTTTCCTCATTTGGCACACGTCTAACACAGAATACCTACTACTTATTATAAATTAATCATTGTTCTTCATACAGCAATAAATTTTGTCGTGCTTTTTTTCTTCAAGTTATTATCATTATTATTCAAATAGAAGTAACTAACTTGTTGAACGCTGTAATATGCTAATTATGAGATTCTATTAAGTAGTATCTAGGTATTTATTTTTTTACTTCGCGCTTATACACATCTTTGTGTACTCATATTTATTGTAAATTTTCTGAATTTAAATTATTGACCTTGTTAGGATGCGTTTTTAAATCCCATAATAAATAAACAATGATCTTGATCAAGATGCGACCTTGTGTTTTCGTAACTTTGCAATACACCAACGAAACAGGTTTTCTGTAGCTTGATCTATGTATCAATGTAGTAAACGCAAATAGTGACGTAATCACTCCTCGCTTCTATGAACTTGGTTAGTCAACGTTTTAATGCCTAGCCATTCTGACTCTCATTATCGTTAGCACTAGTCGGACTAACTTTTCGTAAATAATAAACATAAGAGCGGCTGTCATGATTGTTTGCAGTAATTTAGCCTCTAACCCACGGAACGCCAACAAGGGTTGCGATTTCACATCTCTAAATAAAGGTTTTAAACTGGTGCCAGCACGAAGTTTTGATTGTACCAATTGTAATGGATAAGTTAATGTTGTGGCTACCGCTTTTGCCACGGCACCAACAAGAAATGCAGAGAACGTATCAAACATGCCTCTAGCTATTAGTTGCCTCTTTAACGATTCGTAAACCATAAACTGAATTGCTGGATTAGAGACAAGTAATAAAGAGGGTACTGTACCAGACCACAGACCTTTAGCTCCTTCCTTTTTGTAGAGGTCTACTAATCCCTCGGTTAGGCTGTTGTAGGTTGAAGTTTGTAACTTCATTCTGGTATTAACAACCCATAGTGGCGAAGTAAGAAGAACGTTTATACTTCCAGCGATTAAACCGAACATCAAGTCTTTCAGGGCAGATGTTTCTTTCGTTGACACCCTACGTAACCCATGAAATGTATAAAAATATACAAAATTGGACACTGACAGAGACTGCAAAACGGGTGCCAATCCTCGGTATAAGGATTCTAGCCCTTCTTCGCTTGCTAATTTTAATAGCAGCTCCAGTGATGATCCTTGTAGTTTCTTGGAATCTTCAACTGAAAACAAAACATTTTAAATGTTAATTGTGCTCAACTCATAACTGTCAAGTTAACATTGTGTAAAGGATTGTCGTTTTCGGTAACAATCTCGTAATCGAATACTAGACTAATTATATTAAGGCTTAATAGACTGTTATTATAGGTACGTTCCAGATTCGCGATGATTAAAGCCTGGACTGAGGTCCAAGGTTCTTACACTACACTATGTGCGAACAACTGATGTTGTCAATATTGAAATTGTTAGTAGTCTTAATTACGTATATACAATAGCCAAACATTACACATCACTCGTTACAATATAAGATGTGCGATGTTTGGCTTGTATTGTTGTTTTGTTTTTGTTTACTTAATGTCAGATCTTATAAAACTAATTATGCAATTCAACCAATTGTAATTGTCCATTAATTACGTATTTTATTCACGATTATGTTATACACTCGCAGAGATCTTTTACTCCGCTATCTATTGCGGATTTGCTTAATGCGATAAGTGGTATCTAATACCATATTCATTATGATTAAAGTCTGTTAAGCTTAAGGATATGAATAGGGAAGATACGAGGCAGTAGGCACATTGAAATTTAAAGCACCGCGCTGATTTATTTTATAATACTTACATTATACAAATACTCAAGTCTAGTTTACATACTACTTTGAAATTAACACTGAATAATAAAATAAATAAATTACCTTGTATTCTCGATCTTAATGTATCTAATGGATAGAATACGGCCATGCCAACTACGCTGCCCTGAAATAATCAATAAAAAGGACTAAAGTTCAATTACTTTTTTAAGGAAGTCATAAAATTATTTTTGTAAATCAGACGATTTACCGGTGGTCATTATCAGATAAGTACGTACCGTTGCTCCTGCTATTGCATGCACAAGAGTTTCATAACTAAATAATGAAGGTGCCATTTTTACTTAATATAAACTGCAAACCACTTGAAATTAAATATACATCAATCGAAAACCATCGCACTTTGACCCTGCCCCCGTTATATTTCCTTGAATAATTATTAATTTGTAATATTTTTATTACATGACCACCTCAATCTACGAAACACATCGTGCTACTGACTGATTGATAGTGATTGGTCATTATCATAGATACATAATACACTGTATCAAACGGATGGGGACGGACTGGAAATACTTGAATGGCCTACTTCATAGTAAACATCACTATATCAATAGATGGCTCGAAATGCTCCTAGATGGTGTTGATTGCCATGTGGTGCCGTGCCTTAAATATTCTGCAAAAATATTAAACATCGCTTTTTCTCTTGTTTTGTTAAATAATAATATAAACCAAGGAGTATGTGATGGTTACATCATTTTGTTAACTTGTTTTTTTAAACAGCAACACCACTTGAATGCTGTCAGTGTCAAGTTGTTGCTGTCAGTGTCATTAAAAGTTTATTTGTTGTGTTCATGGAATATTTTGTTAATGGAGTTATTATTTTAATTGATAAACGATGAAGGCGTTTATGTCTGAAGACAATCTTTGCGCTCAAAACTTGCTGAAACTTGTGTCTCATGGAAATGCAATAGTTGCGGAAATTTTAAGACTAAAGGATCATAAACCCACTGCTTACCTGTAAGCTTATTTTGAGCTTGTTAAATAATTTAAAATTGTTGAATATCTTTAAATAAATTACTTCTGTGATGAAATATGAAATTTATCAACATAATGCCTATGGTTCTGTCATTACAACAATGCTTTTAAAAAGTTATATTTATTATTGCAGTAAAAGTTTATTAGAAAGTTTCATTTCAGGCTAGATAATAAAGAATCCCAACAAAAATACCAGGATGTCATCTTGGACTTCAGCTATTTCAAAGTTTCTGATGCTCAAGAAAAGAAAATTAATGCTAACCCCGTAAGTTGACTAGCTATATACTTTTCAAATACACAAATATAATATTTTTACCCAACTATGTATAATAATTAAGAACTTGTAGTTGCTAGATCAATGTTCTCTTATATGGCGAAATTCAGTTAAGTAACAAATTGCAAATCCAAGGGACAATCACACTAATATTATAAATGTGAAAGATTGATTTGTTTAAATGTATGGTTGTCAATCACACTGAAACTACTTAACAGATTTTGATGAAATTTGGTTCACAGACAGAGTATGAGCTGACTTGATGTTAGCATACTTTTTATCCCAAGGAACATGGGTGAAGCTGGTAGCAGGAGCTAGTTAGTTAATAAAATTAAAACAACATCTACATAATGTGAATACATAATATTATTATTTAAATTGGATAATTCAATCTTGTAACATAATTTTATACATATTTTTCAGAAATTACAAGATTTAGATGATGAGTTAAAAGAAAAATACTTGGAAATTATAAATAGGTTTTATTTGCTTTTTGAGAATATCTACCAATACATAGTTGATCTGAACTCTTTTGTAGAGCAGTTACATGATAATACCTTCATCCAGCAAAATATTGAAACTGTACTGAAGGATGTTGAAGGGAAACAGCTTTTGGTAAGTACTTCAATAATTATTTTTAGAGTAAATATGTACAAAAAGCTTCACTAACAAAGAAGTCCTATTTTTTTATCTAATTTTATAATCAAGCATGCCTACATTCAGTCATTGGTTCCTGGCTAGTAGCTAGAAGTCAACAAAAGAGGTGATTAATTAATTTAAAGTATGAAGTATAAGTACATAATCATGGGTATTATAAAATCTGATAAAAGTTAAGAAAATGGTTACTTTTCAGTGTGAAAGTTTATATTTATATGGAGCCATGCTATTGTTATGTGACCTCTACATACCGGGTCCAATGAGGGAAAGATTACTGGTAGCGTTTTATCGCTACAGTACAAGCCAATCACAGTCCAACATTGATGATGTGTGCAAACTTCTAAGGGACACCGGCTATGATCAGCAAAATGGACGAAGACCTGCTGATTATCCTGTTGAATATTTTAGGTAATTAATTTTATCAGCATTGGTTAGCAGTGATAAAATTTACAAAAATGCGTAGGTTGACTTACTGTGTTGCAATGATTTTATATATTCATTTTAAAATAATAATGATTCATCCTTTTAGCCGCGTGTTCATACGCCCTGAATTTGTCGAAAAAGTGGTAGGAAAGCTAAGATCAGAAGACATCTATAATCAACTTGCAGTTTACACAATACCAGAGCATCAAGCATCTGCACTGGGCACACAAGCCAGCATGCTCGTTATCTGTTTGTTTTTTACGCCCTACTATCTACACACAGATACATCCAAAATGAGAGAAATAGTTGACAAGTTCTTTCCAACAAATTGGGTAATTCCTGTATACATGGGTGTTACAATGAATATCATTGATTATTGGGAAAATTTTAAGGCAGCTAAATCTGCTCTGAGCAACACCTGTAATAGCAAGATGATCAAAGAAGTATTTGCTAAAAGAGGAGGATCAGTACCAATGCTTACTACTAAAACTCACCAACTACTAAAAGAAGGAACACTCACTGATGACTTTGTATTAGACAATATAAGCAAAATTCTAAATCTCTTATTAAATTCCAATTTAGTACTAAGATGGCTTCTTTTACATAATACGGATGTAACATTTTATGATAATAATAAAAAGAGTAAACAACTTAAAGATTTAGTATTGAAGGAGTCTAATTATGATCCATTAAAAATTTTGGAACTGTTAATAAGTACTGCAGAGTTAGAGTTGAAAGTCAGAGAGATACTAAACAGACTACTTGAAAATAGAGAGTCCACTTGGAATATGAATAAAAATTTGGCAATAGAAGCTTTAAACAGTTTATCAGAACTTTTCTCAGGAGCTAAACCTGTCGCTAAAATACAAGAAAACGAACAACTAAAGCTTTGGTTTGATAGCATTGCTAAACAAGTATCATCTTTGGGTGAACCAAGTTCATCTAAGTCAATCAAGAAAGTTACTCAGTTGCTTCAAGCTTTAGATGAAGTTGAAGAATTTCATGGCATAAAAAGTACTTCTACAATTGTTCAATATTTGTGTGATAGCAAAGATGCTTTGAAAAATCTATTGAGAGCTGCTTCTTTGAAAGAAGATTCCCTGGTTACGTTGGAGACAGTTGCTGATGTAAGCTATGCTTGGTGCACTATTGATTTATATACAAAGAATATGCAAGATAGCATTAAAGAAAATCCAGCTGTTACCAGCAGACTTAGAGCACTCTTCCTAAAGCTAGCTAGTGCCATGGAAATACCACTACTTAGGATAAATCAGGCTCACAGTGATGACTTGGTGTCAGTGTCACAATATTTCAGTAATGAACTGATTAAATACATTCAAAAAGTCCTCCAAATCATTCCAGAAATGGTTTTCAATATTGTGGAGAAAATAATTGACTTGCAAACTTGGGCTATAAAAGAAGTACCTACGAGATTGGAAAAGGAAAGATTGCGGGATTATGCGCAGCTGGAAGACAGGATGGAAGTGGCCAAACTAACTCATTCGGCTTCCACTTTCACAACAGGTTCGTATGGCATTCACAAACCAAACACTACACAAACTCGTATTGTAGACCACTAATTTAAGTCTTTGTAATTTTACAGGAATATTGGATATGAGATCTACATTAGTGGGCGTAATAAGGGTAGACCCAGCAGAATTGTTGGAAGAAGGATTATTAAAGGAACTAGACAGACATATCAGCAAAAAGTTTGTGGAATTCCTAGAACCCCAAGGAAAGAAATACCAACCAACAGCAAGTAATTTGATGTCGCGACTACAGAAGTTGGCTGAAAGTATGGATGGATACAGACGATCTCTGGAATACATTCAGGATTACATAAATATACATGGCTTAAGAATTTGGCAGAAACAGGTAATGTAATAAATATCCTATTGTGACTTAGGTACTGAATTTACCAAATCTATTTTATGAATAGTTTAATATTGTTCTTATTTGTTTTTGTAACAGATAACTGCTATCATTACTGAAAGT
Source organism: Spodoptera frugiperda (assembly GCF_023101765.2). Classification (NCBI taxonomy): domain Eukaryota; kingdom Metazoa; phylum Arthropoda; class Insecta; order Lepidoptera; family Noctuidae; genus Spodoptera; species Spodoptera frugiperda. Next base: position 5,218,573 of record NC_064215.1, read on the forward strand.
GTCTCCAAAGAAATAAGCTTCCGTAAAGGAGTAACACTGTACAGTCCGTCCGCTGGCTTCATGGGCAGTCTAGCTCGACAAATACCACAATTAGTGGATGCAAGGTAACACAACAACAATAAGGACTTTGATATAAACTATTAAATTAGGAACGTGTTTAAATATTTTCTTCTTCTTCAGGATATGTTCATACGTTAACGTTTGCGCAGCGTGGTACGACGTTAAAACTCAAAATGAAATAATAAATAACAAAACCTTCGGCAAATTGAACGAAGCTATTGGAGTGGTTGGTCTTCATGGATTGGACACTTTGTATGGATTCATGGTGAAGAACCAAATGCATAATGTTCAAGATATATTTAGGAACAGTCAAGATAAGTTTCTCATGGGCAGTATGACTAGTAATATGAAAGACTTGGAACAGTTTATTGCTAAAGGATATAAAACATTCCAACAATTATCTGACGTACTTGTCTTGATAGGCACTCTGCAAATTATCAGAAGACACATTGCCTATCAGTTGAATACAAGTTGTAAGTTTGATTCAGCCCAGCTGGAAGCATCACTTAGGACTATGAATGAGTAAGTAGCGCAAAGAGTTAGAAATTTAAGTGTGAAAATAAGATCAAACCTTAGACGTTTTTCCTCAAAATTATTTTAAACTTTTTTCAGATCTTTAATAAACGAATTAAAGATATCGACACATTCTGAAAGCCCGCCAAAAGTGTCGTCGTTACTTCTACAAAATCTTGAAGAGTATTTGGTGAGATGTGGAATTTATGAACCATATGATAAGATTTATGTGAAACACGCGCAGGAATTCTTGAACGCAGATATGGGTCGCATTCTTGTGGCCCTTCTAATTTCACAATTACCACGAATGCAGATATGCTACACAACAGGTATATTAAAACTAAGTACTGATATTCCTAATGACAGAACATTGTAAACAATTAACCATTTCGTAATTAGGTAACTATGCAAACTAAGATAGTGGTTGCTTCCAGAATTATCGATATTACCAACATAGTTTTTATTGACAAAATGCGGCGCTTAGTAGTTTAGTAAATTTCAATATAATAATATTAATTTGTGTATTCCAGGTGATCTCATAACAAGAAGAACAGGAGACAATATAGATGGCTATCCTCTGCTAGTTGGGATCTACTCACTGTTACGCCAAAGCAAGAGCGAAAATGTTGACATATTTATCGAGTCTTTATGCAATTACGTCAAGTTAGTATCTTTAGTCTTTTTTAATTTATGGTTTGTAGACCAGCAAATGAGTATACGGATTACCTAATAGTCGATGTGACCCATGTGTTTGTGCCTATTCATACTGAATGGTTCTCTCATATAAGTACTGACTGAATACTATTTTATTATAATTGATGTTCATATATTCAGTGTATATAATTAAAACTTTCTTCTATTCCAGAACTAAACATACAGAGTCAACAAGTGATGCTGCAGCAATAGTGAGGATATTGCAAATGTTCTCAGAGACATTCAATTATCCCTTTGATAGACTGGAAGATAAACTTCCACTAATCTTGCTTACTCACACTCTCCAAAAATAACATGAAAAATAAAATAAGTTTATTGTTTATTCTAATCATATTTATTATAAACGAAAGTATAAAATAAATATATTCAACTATGTTATTAAGTTTGTTGTTTCTCTCTCTAGAAGATTTATTTATAATTTTGCCTTGCCAGTTCAGGGTTGAACTGTGAATTGTATTTAGGTTTAACTCTTGTTTCTTTCTCAACTTCTTTAGTTTCATTAGTATTGTGAAGACCTTTCAAAAACAGCTCAGTTCTGTATTTCTCCTGCTGTTCTCTTTTCAATCGAGCTTCTCTTAGCTTTTGTAATTTAATTTCTTTATCTTCTTTCCTATCCTTTTTGTGTTTCTTTTTCTTATGTATTTCATTATCTTTTTTAATTTGTTGTTTAGGTGGTTTAGAATCTTTTTTAATTTTATCATACTTATGAAGATGTTTAAATGCATTCATTGGGTCAAGCTCTTGTTTTCTCTTATAATTGACCTCGCCATCTTTAACATCTGGTTCTTTTATTTTAGGTTTACCATCAGCATCTTTCAAAACTAATTTATCATAGGTATCCTTAATATTACTTGATCTAGAGTATCTTGACGTTTCTGGAGCTACTTCATACCAATTCTTTTTACCAAGAGCCTCATTAGTGTCTTGTCCAAGATATGTTAAGTAACCAATCTTTTTTTCATATTCTTCCTTTTTTTCTTTTACTTCATTGTCATGCTCCTTATTTGTAGTTTTCACAGCGTCATCTAAATTAGCAAACAAGTTGATGTGTTCATTTGCTGTTTCTTGTATAGACTCTGAGTTTGATTGGACTACGCCTGATTCTTGTAACTTTTGTTTGCTTTTGTATTTCAGTACACTAAGGCGTGCCTCGCGATCAGCTTGTTCAATTCTCAATTTCTCCTGACGCTCTTTTTCAGCAGCTTCGGCTTCATCCTTCCTTACTCGTGCTATATTTTCTTTTGTTCTTACGTGCCATCTGTAAAAGAGAAGAAAGTGTTACGAAGTTCAAGCAATAAATAATTCGAATAATGTACCTTTGTTTTCATCTATCTAGTGATAGACATGAAAATATTTGAATTGTTCCCAAATTTATTAATATTTTAGTTTTAAAGAATAAGTCAAAAGTGCTTACCTTTTCTTTGGAAGGATATTCATTCTGACTGAATATTATAAATGGTTTTATTAAACACGACTTATTCTACAAATTACACTAGTTCTATGGGTATAACTAATATTGAAGGGAGTTATAGGTATTTGTAGTGTGTTTTATTGTTACGATACAGTTTATTGATTTCAAGTTAGAAATTAAACTGATAAAAAACACACTATCACAAACCAAAACACCACGAACTCGAACTGGCACGAGCAGTCAACGTCAACTGTCAGAATTATGTAATGTCAAAACAACTGCAGTGCTACCAACTCTTAAAACTTGATTGAAGTGACGCGAAAAGTAAAACCCAAATGACAAAAATGAGGTCACCGAAAAACATTTGTGAACTACTTAATTCTGTATAGCGTAAAAAAATCTAGAATAATTTATGAGAACACTAGTAGTACCACTATATTACGGGATAATATTGTGTTGTAATCTCTATTTTATTTTCGCATTAGTAGAAGAAAGGTCTGAGTGAATGTAAGTAATAAATAGTCGATTAGACCATGTTAGTTATCAATGGAATTGGTAGGTACATCTCTAGTGCGCGTAATGTAATATGGACGTACAGACGCAACGCAAAGCAAACTTTGTCTTGATTGTGTATTAATTAGTAGAACTAGGTAATTATTAGTACTAGTTTCAAATAATGTTTGTAAACTTGAAAATAATAATGGATTTTCTTTCTGTTATAGTACGGACACTATAAATTTGACGTTTGCGTTCGTCAACAAAACTTAGGTTATCTCTAAATAAAGCAATAATAAATTCATTTTTTGTTTTTTAGAGACTGTATAAACAAAATGGAAGCAGTAGAAGAACCTCCACTTCATAATACAACTGTAGATAATAAGAAAGTAACAGTTGTGTTTGACGAAAACAACGAAAACGCTGTGGCTTCGGTAGCTACTGATGTATGTCACAAATCAAACGGCGTCGCGGAATCCGAGTCTGCCGAAGTTGCTGCTGTAGAAAGTAACTCAGTGCCAAGCGAAGATAGTAAATGTGAGCCTGAAAGTGCTGAAACATCTGCAGACGTGAATAATAAAACGCAGGATATCATCGAAGAAGTAACAGAAGCTGCTGTGCCCAAAATTATCGAGTCGACTGACACAAATGTAGAGTGTAGTCAGCCAACCACTGATGACTCCTCTCCTACTGTAGAAGAACCTGCAGTTGTCAAGGAAGTTGTATCAATTGCTCCTGAAGAAGAAACAGTAGTTGAAGTTGATAATACTGCACAAGTATGCTCAGAGGGAGTCACTTTTCAGACTGAGATATTAATTGAAACAAATGATAATGATATGACTGAAACAATTACTGAAGAATTAGTTGTTGATGATCAGCACTCCAACAATTTACTCAGTGAACTTGGTCAAAGCATTGAGCTTAGTGAAGCTTTACGCTCATCAGATGTGAGTGATAGTGTAGAAAATAATAATAGTTCTGTTAGACAGGAAGTGTTCAACAAAGAGGAGCTATTGGACATCTTGGAAGGCAATGATGAAGAACAAAGTGAGTCTCTAAATTTGAAAAATATGTCATCTGATAAAATACTTGAAGCTACTATAGCTTTGCAGCAACTTAACCGATTAAAAAATACTGCTAAAAAACGCGGTCCCAATGAAAGATTGTCAAGAAATCGAAGAACCGATAAAATTGAGAAAGTATCCCAGCAGAAACAAAAAGCAAGTGTAGAGGAAAACATAAAAGAAATTGTGAAAGGTAATACGGAGGAAAATATAGTCAATGTTCTTGTGAAAGAGTGGGATGATGAGGATTTGGAAGGGGAAAAGACAAACAAGTTGTTGCAAGAGAGTGAACACTTGCTGAAGACTACTGAAGATGTCAAAACCCAAGAGGTTGTTGGTAAAGAGGATGAACAAGCATCAGCTCGGACATCCATCGACTCATCTAGTGATGGAAAATTACAAGTCTTAAACAAAAGCAGTGATGAGGGAGCACCACAACGCCGTCTTGGTAGAGTTATAAAGAAAAAAGTTATATTTGATCCAGATAACCCAGATACTTTTACTAAATCTAAATCTGCTACTAAAAGCAAAGAACCAAGCATGGAGAAAGATGTGACTCCATCAAAAAAAATTAAGACTGAACCAACTTTTCAGAGGACCAAATCTAAGTCACCTATTGCAAAATTACAATGGAAAAAGCCTTCTCCTAAGAACTGCAAACAAAATAAGCGACTGACTGAAGTTGATAAGCTGTTGATGGATGAAGGAGCTGTAAATATGATTTATCAGCTCACTCCTGAAGCCCAAAAGGGGAAAAAGAATATGAAAACCAAAGCAGAATTTATTAAAAAATTACAAAGCTCAACACCTGTCTCTAAAGAAATGAAATTTAGAGAAAGGAAAAAGGAGTCAAAATATGAAGAAGGAGAAGCTAAGAAAATTCTAGGTGGTAAACAGAGATCATCTTTAAATAGTTCAGTAAAGTCACCCTCAGTATGTGAAGATTTTGAGGCACATAGTGCAGATGATTCTATTATTTATAGACGGCACTCTTCAAGCTCTTACTCTAGTTCGTGTATGAGTCCACGACGGTTGAGTGATGTAGAGTCACACAAACAAACTGCACAGGCAGATGTTCAAAATCAGTCTGCTGGTGAGAGCACCAATAATCAACCTTTGGCTGATGTATTCATGTCAGATGTTACAGATGCAATCAAACCAGATGCAATAAATAAAGATGATTGCTTGTCTATAAAAGAAAAACTGAATTCTAAATTAAATCTTGCCTTAAATAAGAGAAAGCGTGAGATTATAAAAGGTGAAAAACCATCAAAAATTAAAAAGCTAATGAAAACTGAAGAAAAATCCCATGTAAATAGTGAAGATTTTAAATACATGTCCATTCATTTTGATCAAAGATTAGCTGAGATTTGTGTTCAGAAAGCAGGGTCTAGATGTAATATTGAGGTGAGTTATCTTTTTTCTACTTTATTAAGTACATCAAGCCAGAAAAATACATAATTTCATTTTGTATAAAGTAACTTCCATTGATAATTCTATAAAAATGTGAGATCATAACATTTTTTATTTTATTGACAGATGTTAAAAGAGTTTGAAAAGGCACTACAAATGGTGGAAGCAAAAAAAGACATATCAGTGACACTGTTATCATCCGAGTGTGCAACCGCATTCTCAGATTTAGACTTAAGACCATTGTTGGATGACAGTATTGAGACGTCAGCTAACTTTGCTTACGAGATGGCTGAATGTGTAAGGTAAGTTATTGGGTTCAAAAAATGATGTTTCCTGATTAAACTAGTTAACTGCAACAGTTAATGTCGTGGTTGCCCAGAAGCTTAGAACCCCTACTACTCATGCATGAGGGTTCAACACCTGGCAAAAACCAATGTGACGTTTTCCATCAAGTTATATGTATATGTACTTGCTAAGATTTAGACACCAGTGGCAAGCAATGGAGGAAAACATTGTGAGGAAATGTGGACTTTTAATTTCTATTTCTAATTATGTTTGAAACTATACAAATATTCTAAATATTTACAGATCTCTATTAGAAACACTGGAACAACATGGCAAGCTATTATGTGCTGGGGTGAATGGTAGATGTTCAGGTGTTGGCCTGGCGTTGATTGGTCTAAGCGATGTGGCGTTCGCCTCTGAACGAGCAAGCTTCGCCATCAGCCCTAAGTCACATGGGAGTGTTGCGCCGATAGAGCCAGGAGCTGCGGCATTTACTACATACAGACTTCTGCCTCAACCATTGGTAAATCTTGTTCTTATTATGTAATGAAGTTGTGAAGAGTTTATTTGTTTAAATGCACTAATCTCCGGAACTACTGGTCCGAATTGAATAATTATTTTTGTGTTGGATAGTCATTTTGGGAAAGAATAGTCTATAAAACAACACGCTACGGTCAATAGAGGGATATTTTACTTTTATATATTGCATTTATCAAAAGTTTTTGTGGAAATAAACAATTAATGTATTTGTTACTCTAAAATATTCAGTTTATTTATTCTAAAACTACAAAATACTTGTTGCAGTTGAATGATTTGATCGTTTTTGGTCGTCGGTTGTCAGCATCGGAAGCATTGCAAGGTGGATTGGTAAGCCGCACATTATGGCCTGAAAACTTCAATGAACAAGTCCAGACGATCGTTAAAGACATTGCTTCACAACCCGCACGAGTAAGTTAATAATCTTCGTAACTGTCGTCGTTTTCTATCCTTTGGCAGTAAGCTTTCCATCCTCTGCCTTCGTAAAGCAACTCTGAGATGTGCATGTGAGTTACACCGCCGTTGTGCACACATATGTGGTGTTTAGGGCATAAACACGACTGGTAAAGCGCGTTCAAGTCATGGTTCACATTTCCACAAAACTCTCCAGTTTTGCACAGTGGAAGTGATGCACACCGGTATTTACGATTAGTGTCCTCGGTGGAAGATAGCTTCCAGTAGTTAGGGTTACGACACCGACAGTTAAATGTTATGTTTGGTGGTGTGAGCTGCATATTCACGTGATGCAATTCCTCAAGTTTGTCAGGATTCATTTGGTAGTGTGTTGTGACTATGCTTAGTGCATTTTCGTTTATGTTACATTCCGGCCAGTCAGTTACAGGTTTACAGAACTGAAATGAATTTTGTTGTTGTCAGCTATACACATTAAAAAACGTAAAACCAATAATTGACCGAAAATATAATTATAGTTTTATATTTTACTAAGACTAATCTTACTCGCCTGTAAATGAGCTCGATTGTTTAGTTCAATAAGACTATCGTTATGCGCACGAGTGTCACAGCGCATGCGACGAGCACAGCGACACAGTCGCACCAGCGCGGGTGCGCGCCAGTACCGCAGTATCAACGCTGAACACGCCTGACGATCATTACAAAGCGGCAGACTGCGCTCACTCTCCTCCTAAAATAATGCTTTCAAATAAATATTTCGCGTATTACATTAAATTGACTACATATAAAATTAATCATACACTGAGTCACTGACTGTCCCCCAAAAATATACTAACCTTTTCGACCGATATGAAATCAATCAAAAGTCGAAATATTCTTTGTTTTTAAACTAAAATACTCACAAGACCATAATAATATAAAACAGGCTCGTCGTTGTCATCGCTCGGCGCGACGAAAGTAAATAGCACAAATAGCAATAGTATGTTGAACCACATAGTAATTACCACTGTAATGCATACTTAACTCTCTTAACTAACTCTTTAATAGGTCGCAACCTAAAACGATAAGATAACCTTGTAATGAGATATTAACTCTAACTGGATCTCTATATGTTCAATGATTACACCTATTTGATTTGACAGGATCTTGTTTGACGGTATTATTTCTTTTATCGTTAACAATTTACTTTTGTGCTGTTCAGTATGTTTTTGACTTAAATGTCTGCGGTCGGAATCTATGAAACTATGAGAGGTATAAAAAATTTTTTTCACTCTGTTTATGCGTCATGAGTAACATGCGTTGTTTTTCTTTTCTAGAATATCTGGCTAAAGAAACGGATACTAAACATGAAGAAGAGTGGGTCTGAGTCTACATTCCTGGGGTACTTGGAGAAGGAGCGAGATTTACTAGTGGAGTACTGGACCTCGACAGAAGGACAGAACATCTTGCGTGCAACATACAACGCCTAATTTTTATTACAAAGAAATGAGTATATTTACATTTTGCAGATAGTAAAAGGAAACAGTTTCAGGTCAATGTTTTTGATGACCACACAGTTGCTTTGAAAAGAATAACACTTCCTTTAATGACAAAAATTATATTATTGAAATCTGATATTTAGTTAAAGGTTATTTGCATATCCAGGTATTCATTTAAGGTTTAATCATAATGTATAATGGCTATACATTTATATAAATGACAAATTGTCCGACTGACATCAAAATTTAAAATATTGTTAAGTGTCTGCCCTACAAATGTATTCGTATAGGGATTAGGTATTGTGCAAAGACTGCTATTAGTGCGATGGTAGGCAACCAAGAGTGAGTGCAGGAAGAATTTGTGAAATGGTTTGATTTATGAGCATATTTAGATCCTTGGTGTTGAATAGGTTATAGTTATAGAATATTATGTTATGTTATAGATGAAATTGTTTATGTCCTTGTTTTAGATTTTATGAGTTTATGACTAAAGGTTTAGCATAATTTTCTTTTTCAGCCAAAGTTTGCATTTACCGCTTTATTTAAAAACATCTTATATACAATATATCTGAGGTGATACTTCATGTAAAGCTTAAAAAATGTTAATAAGTAAAGCAGTAAAGGATATTTCATAATAAAATATCTGATGTCTGACCACAGTTATGTTTTATAGATTACATTAAGTACCATTCCATTTTTAAATGGAACATAACTGGCAAAAAGATTATATTTTTCATCCATGTTTTGGTTCAAGATAATACTGTTAAATTATTTTATGTTTATATTTATAAGTATACCTACCTAGTGGTAAATTTATTTCTTTTGGTTAAAATAAAGTGCCTTTTATAATATCGAAATCGATTATATATTTTGAGTATAAACAAATGTACTATAATTATATACAATAATAATAATAGAATGCTGACCCTTAGAATGATTTTTCACTAACTTTGATTGGGTGCACAGACATCACATAGGTAGTATTGAAAGTCATGGCCGCCGGCAGTTAGTTGTTTTTGAAGAATGGACCGAAATTATATCGCCTGTTCGCTGTGTTTCATTGTCAATATTTTACGGGAGCAACGCGAACAGGTGGAGTGCATAAGATGCACTGGCAATGTTGCACTTTCACCACATAGTACAAATAATTGTGTGGTATGCGAATGTCGCGAATAGTCTAATATTGTTGTTTGAACATGTTTAGATTTGTTAGTTGATAAAGATTACTATGGGTTGAATTGATGAATGTGTAAATACGTTGTGGTGAAAAGGGTTTGAGAAAATGTTTAAATATTATATTATCTCATTAATTCGGTTAGTGGTTGATGTTGGACTAAATGAAGTGTGTACATATTGGATTTAATGTTGATGGATTTAAAGCTTTTATTGATGTGACATCTTAATGTTTAAAGGTTCTTATAGGAAAGTATTCCACAATGTGTTGTTTTCTAGTTGTTAATACCTGTCACGTAGCTTGTGTTTATCCGACTTGCTGTAACACTGTACAAGCGACAATATACTTTATTCATAAACAACTATATGTTTGTAGCGCTCATAAGTTGAGCCTCTCATCACTTTCACAAATATTTAAAAATTATTATGTATGTGTGTTGTGGCACCTATAATTTTGTCATACTAAGTAAGTGTTAAGGTTCATTTTCTACTAATTATTTACATTCAAATTCTTGTTCATGTATTGTATCATTTATAAACCCTCAAAACTTATCAATATTGTCGAGATATTATTTTCTTTATATATTTGTACTTTATTGGCAAACCTAATCTTTCATTTACTTTTTTTAAATAATTCTTATTCGAAATAACTCGCATGATAAGTATAAGATTTTCTTTTTAATTAGACAATGTTATGTTTAAAAAAATAAATTCATCCAAATAGTTAAGGTCATTTAAATTATGGGTTAAATAGTTTTAAGTCACAGAATTATGTCACATCCGAGTATGTGAATAGTGTAAAATTATTATAATTAAGTACTCTATCAATGTCTTTTTTTCTCCCTCTCTTTACAATCAATTTTGTCGATCGGATACGTAAATTAAAAGATGGAAGCAAGTCATGGACACTAACGCTACAATCATCAAGGGTTGATATAATCGTAGAGAAGACCGACCAGAGAGAGAGATCTCTGGTTGGTCCTTCATGTCTGAAGATCGTGGTCATGGTGGGTGATTCTGGCGCGTACGAATTGTCTCCATCGGATACGTAAATTGAAAGATGGAAGTAAGTCGTGGACACGTAACTCTACAATCATCAGGGGTTTATATAATCGTAGAGAAGACCGACCAGAGAGAGAGATCTCTGGTCTAGCTAGAATAAATTTTTTTATGAAAACCACACACTCAGTGAAGATAAACTTTATTACACAAATTATTATCACACTTTTTCTGCTACATTAGAAATAATAGGCTTAGGTCTAGATTTGAATAACAATTTCTTTTTGATAACAGCTTTTACTTTATAGCTAGTTTTGTCATCTACAATAACTTTTTCAATGACTGCCATTGGTTGCTCAAGTTTTTGTTCTTTACCATTGAGAATATGGTGGCCAAGAACTAAAACTGGATGTTTGTTTCTATTGTAGTAATGCAGATCGCCAACAACCGTCGCTTCTATGATTCCTTCTTTTTTCATTTGAATAAGACCCTGGAGCTCAACCAACGCCCACTCAGGAATTCCTGCTTCGTTTTCAGTTTTACTGAAATAAATGCATAAGTACATATAATAAGAGTAAATCATTAAGGCAAATAGGAAATAAAATAAAACCAAAATGTAGTCAAACGTATTTTTATTCATATTTTGCACATAAAAAAGTGATAGGTAGGTCAGTTCTAGGTAACAAATGTCGCCGATATATATTTATTTTTGTATAAATTGGACTGCAGTATTAGCTTATATTTTTTATAACACCCAGCAAATAACTTTTATTAGTATCTGAAACGTATTAAATGAATAATATGAAAAAGATCTTATCTAAGAAATAACGAATTCGTATAGGTTCTGTTTAAATTCTACTGATATTACCAGACATAAGATGCTGAATATGATAGATAGGATGCAGCAACGCACATAGTGCGGTTAGTATCGGAACTTCTTGAAGAGCGGGTGTTTCTGTGCGTTAGCGTTGCGGCGGTGCTCCAGGTACAGCGCGTCGTCAGCGCCGGCCAGCGACGACAGCGCCCCCGCGCGCCGCGCCACGCCCGACCCGGAGCCTCCCACGCCGCCCTCGCGCTCCTCCTCGCACTCCGTCTCGGACGCAGCCAGCACCTATCGTATGGTTCCATTATATCACATGTCCTCTACATTACAAATATAAACTACACCATACATTTAAATAACTCAACATCTTTTATAACATCAAAGGACAAGTATTAGTAGTATTATAAGACTTTCAGCTAACTAGCATTCAAATCACATTTCAGAAATGTTAAGTGTACCTGTTGTAATAGAAGGCCTTGCTCCTCTCGTGTACCATACAGTAGATCAGGTTCCTGATCCATTCCCTTTAGTTCTGTGATGACCTACGGAAGAAATTAAGAGATAAATTCACGTTTCTTTTTGCCCCGTGTTTCCTTACTGCCAATTTGAATAACAGATCTTTGGATCGATCTAAATTTTTGAGAGAAACTATAGAACTACTGACAAAATCGATTTTAATCTAAAAATTTTGGATTGAGATCGGTTATTGCAATCGGCAGTTAGACGTTGTTAAATAATACCTTATTACCTTGTAACTGTAACCTTGGTTCACGAGAAACCGCTGTCTTTTACGGCTGTATGCCATTTCTAGTGTGTCTTGTGACACCAGTGTATAGAAGAATGCGTTGTACTCCTCCGCTAATGCACCTTTCTTTGCTCTCAAAATACGACCTGATAAATGAAAGCGTTAATTTGTAAACACAATGTGTGCCCGCTACTTTTATTTCGAATAGAGTTTAAGTATGCTTACCTAAGCGTTGGGCTTCCTGTCGCCGGGAGCCACCGTGAGACGAGATTTGAATCAGAACATTTGCTTCAGGTAAATCAAAACTAGTATCGGCTACTTTACTGACAAATATCGTATTCACTTTAGGGTTGAATTTGAAATTCTGTAAGATCTGAATTCTCTCGCTCTGTGACGTGGGTCCGTAGATATATGGTTTGTTCATTTTGACGGCATAATGTCGGAGAGCGAATACATTATCGGAGAACACTATAGTCTTGTCGCCGCGTCGTTCGTGATACCTCACCAAGAACTGACACGCCCGGAATTTTGAAGGATTCATTACATATAGCAACATTTTCTTGTTTATTCTGAAAACAAAAAGAGATAGTGTAAAAAAGTAAAATTCCCTGGAAAATTTTAGTTTGTAAAATTGGCAAACTGATATAAGAGTTTAGCTTACTTTTGTACAAGATATTCCCTGTAGAACTCCGGCGTCATGGGACACCATACCTCAGCGCACTGCACTCGTGCGATGTACCCATTCGCTTGTAACTCCAGCCAGTTCGCTTCGTACAGCTTTGGCCCAATCAAGAAGTTCAGATCTGCGATTTTGTCGTCTTCTCGAAGTAATGTTGCAGTCAAACCTGTTACAGAGATTGGGCAGTTTTATTAATCACATCAATCTACTAATGAAAATGCTCATTTGTATTTTAAATAGACTTGATTTATTTTAAACGTGACTATTATTTATCAATGAGGTAAAACATCAAAGGTACTTTAAAACAAATTAAATTAAATGTTTAACGATCTATAGGAGTATAACATATTATAGTAACCAAGGCTCGGAACCGGTTTAAAAAATACCGGTTAATACCGGTTTATATCGGTTTTCCTCCGAACTTTTCTTAAGAACGTGAACATTAAAGAACTTTATTTTAACCTAAATTAACCGGTTTATTCGACGAGGGGCATGTCGGTACACGCGTTGAAATATTATTATTGAAATAAGCTGAACAGCGCGCGGCGTTTCTTTGATGTGCGTCGTATTAACCGGTTTTTATTGCTCTAAACCGGTTAATCCGAAAAAACCTTTATGAAAATACTGTTCCAAATACCGGTTTAAAAAAACCGGTTTCGCGAACGAAACCCAATGTAAAGGTTTTGCGTACAAGTACATAATAACGGTTTGAAAATTTAACCGGTATCCGAGCCTTGATAGTAGCATACCAAGCTTAGCATGAGAGTGCACAATAGTGAGTACTCTTCGGAACATCTTGGCGGGTATGGTGTGCACCTCGTCAAGTACAACGAGTCCCCACTCCTGCGCCTGCAACCACTTCATGGTCTGCTCGGCCTCCCACGAGCGCCGCTGGCCATGAGTGATCATAGAGTACGTAGTGATCAGGATACCGGCACCCATCGGCTTGTCTTTCGCTTCTGACGTAAATCTAAACAAACATTTACGGGTTTAAATTGTATCGAGTATGTGGTCTAGATGGGGTCAGTTTATGAAGACAAATGATAGGTTTACGAGAGAAATCTATATATATAGTAATATATAAAGCTAATGAGCTTATTTATTTATTTGAACGCGCTAATCTCCGAACCTGCAGGCTCTATATTTTTTGTGTTGAATAGTGCATTTATTGAGGAAGGCTATAAAACATTACGCTACAATCAAAAGGAGCCGAGCAGAGCTGGTGAAACCGCGCGGAAGTAGCTAGTTTCCAATATTGTGTCTAAAGAGCTTTACAGAAATAGGAAAAATATTTTCTAAATAGTTTCTACAGCCTCCATAACATGGAATCATTTGCATTCGTATATAATTACTAGCAGTAAGCGAGCATACCTGCAGATCATACTGTCGTCGGCCGTGGACCAGCACTTGAACTGTTGCTTCCACTGCTCGACGGAGACGCCGGAGTTACACAGGACGAGCGCCCTCTTGCGCACCGTGCACACCGCCGTCACTCCCACCAGCGACTTGCCCGCCCCGCACGGCAACACTATCACACCGGACCTGTATACACCAAATATACAAAGATATACCTTTTGGATACGACAGACAAACTAAATATATAGTTTTGTCGGACTGTAAACTAGATCATATATTCATTAACATGTACCTTTTTAATAAAATAAATAAAATAAAAATAAATCAGCGATTTATTTTTTGTATCGTCGAAACCAGCTGCCATTAGGTTCAATCCGGATATGACTGTATTTTCTATTCTTATCTGTCTACCATGAAATAAAAACGAATCAATCATTTTTAAAATTATAAAGAATTATATTCATTTACATACCGCGCACGACCATTTCCGAACATTTTCCGGAGACTCTTCTCCTGGTAGGGGCGCAACACGGCGGTGGGCTTCAAGTCAATATTGATGTCGGGATTTATGGTGTCATTACGGAAGTCATATTCCGCTAACAAAGGGTGTTCAAGCTCGATGCAACGTTTTTGAATCACCTGTTACAAAAATATTTGTTGTATAATAGACACGGGTTAGATACCAGAGCATTTCGGATCCTGTTTATCATAAGTCGCCTGCCAAACGTAGACATAGACGTCAACATAGAGGAAACACTTTCCTTCAGCAAAGGAAGTATTCGGACTATCTACCTATAATAAAAACAATAAATACATACCTCAATCTTATCAGGGTCGACTTCAAAAGCGACGGCAGTATTGGCAGTAATGTCAGTGGCTTCGTCCTCGTCGTCATCTTTATCCAACTGCTGGTAGAACTGGCTGATGTCATCTGGTACCGCGCCGTTAGCCGCCGGCGGCTTGTCGCTTGTTTCACCTGATAAGTAAGTACATAGAAACTTAGTGTCTATATACTTTAGGTGGCAACTTGCAACCTCTTTGTGTAATAGACGAATTTTTATTCAGAGTGAGTGTTATGTATGGCAGTTATTGTCTGTATATGGACTTTTCAGTTTTTTTGGAGCTTGCATAGAAATGAACACAATGTTTTATTTAAGGTTACTGATATCATGTATTCTCAAATTGAACTAGTAGACTCACCTGGTTTTAAAGACATCGCCGGTTTATCAGGCAGTGCTGACGACAAGAAGTCGTCATCGCCGTCGCGTCTCAGCCTACATTGCTGAATTACAGGGTCGCGGAGTAGTTTCTGAAGAACTTCCACGTGTTTACTCTCCACAAGGTACCTAAACGTAGAGAGGATAGAATATTATTATATTATATTATAATAAACATAGATGATGTCTGTTGAATCTAACAACACAAGCAATTTTGTACAGCATTTCGATATTTTTTCAGCATTACTATTTCAAACCCACCTGTTATGTTTTAGTACAAGTTTCACCTTGCCATATGATAATGTACATAGCTGTATAAATTCTATAATGCCAGCCGGTACAGAGCACTTGCTAAGTCTCTGTAGATATTCTATAATGTCCACTGTTTGCAAGCCCACTGACACTGCAGCATATAAACTGTAAGCTGTCAGTTTGTACTCATGTATGTGTTGTGGCCTGGAAATAAAACATTGATAAAATATATGCAGTATTATAATAACTTTTGTCCTGCACTAACATTCTAAATGTCATCCAAAAGAATCAATAATATGAGTAATATACACTCAAAACTTAAAATATTTATTCTGGTCTAATCTTAAATCTTCATTTGAATACTACTACGATAAAAACATAACCTTTCTTCTACAATCTACAGCAACTAAAATAAAAGTGATATCAGTTTACAATAAATAAGAAATGTCTAAATAAAAACTAACTACATAAAATAAAATGTTAATAAAGAAGTATACATACCTGCACACAGGTTCAGCAATAGCAATGAGGAAATCATGAGCATGTTTATATACAGGTGAGAATGCTTCTAAGAATATGTGACCATTAGGTGCCACCCACAAAGGACGGCTGGCATTATCTGTTTTAAGTTGCATTTGGTTTCTGAAACATAAAAAAAATACTGTACCTATTTTCCTCATTTTCAGTTAGTCAAGGAATAAATTAAATGGATTCTGGTCTCTTTAAGGTTCACAAATTGTGTATTCAATATTAGTCACAAACAAAGTTATTGTATAGATTAAAAAAGAAAGCTACTAAATGTTAGGATTATTGTGATAGTAGATGCATAAAAGGATTTCTATACAACCAACCAAATTCATTTTCTAAAAAGAATGTTTTTCTAGTAATCTGCTGTGCTGTAAAGAGTAACTTAACTTTATTGGAGATTCTTTTTTTTTGTATTTTTTATGAATTTTTGTAAACACTAACAGCTCACAAGCCTTCACATCTATAAAATTTAAGTACTTAGATTGGTGTTGTGTTCTATGTACATACAACACAACATAGTAGAGATAACATTATCTCTACATATTAGGCTTACCAAACAAAGGGAATGGTAATTGGTACAGTAATTACCTGTAATCTTTGGCACCAAATTCATCTTCTGGCACTTGATCATTTTTCTCAGCATCCTGCATGGCAGCACCGGGTACTCCCACATTCTCTGTATTGTCATCATCTACCAGATCTATTGTCACTTCTTCTTCTACTTTCTTCTTTTTACCTGTTTCCATGAACAAGAGTATTTATTCACTGTGGTCACAAAAAAAAAATGGTTGACATGTTGCAACATGTCATAGTTAGTTCTACAATATTCACAATCAACAATGAGCAACCTTATATGTAAATATTGTATTTGAATTGTAAAGAAATTATTGAATTCTTATTTATATAAATGAACTCACCTGATCTATCACTCCCTGTTCTTGAATCATATTTTTTCATCTTCTTTGGGGGACCCATTTTATATTCTTTGTAATGTGCTGGTGAATATTAGTTTTAGTAGAATATTCTTCCACACCTACAAAATAGTGCTTATTAATATAAATATTACAGGTCATAATCGATATAAATACACAACATTCCATTAAACATTATTTATAAATAAAGAAAACAACTCCAACAAGTATCAATTCAAACATTTAACTTTCTTGTACTTACTCAGTTTTATATAACGAAGGTTTCGTTGATTACCAACGTAATTCAATGGTCAAAGTAAGTAATATATTATTTATGTTGAATATGTAATATTAAAACCATTATTTTTCAATTCCACTGCTGTAGGATCCACTCGTTGTATTTACAACGCAGATTTCCCGATTGCACTGATTTTCTAAACATGTCGTCGTCAATCATGACAGTGACAGTTGACGTCTGTAGACTCATAGACTGTCACTTACTTTAGCTGCGTTCAGAATAAAGAGCATTTTCGCGAACATAATATTATATTTTTTTACCAAGTAAGGTTCTCTTCGCAATCAAATTACTTTAATTTTTTTGCATTTTTGTATAGTAAATAGGCAAGAACATTGGAAAAAACACAAACTTTGTTTCACTGTCCTTGGCAATATTTGTAATCAATTAGAAAACAAGTGAAGGTATAACAAGTTTTGTAGTAAATAACCACCACAAAGAACGTCTAATACATAAGCTATCAATTGAATTGAGTAACAGAACAAATTACAAAGTTTTTCAACCTTGGTAATGATATCATTTGTAATTTAATTTACAATAAATAGCATAGTAGTAGGTGATTTGAAATAACACACTTGCTTTCCAATCCGTATGAGAGCTAAAGTTTGTATTTATTTATTATTTTTTACAACTATGTTGGAGTTTTAATATAACTTTTTAAACTATCCCACAGGAGGAGATTAGACGATAATTTATATTACACTACATTTTGAATTATGAATTGCTTTATATTCAGCATTATGTATGCCTTTTTATGTTTTGATTATTTATATTTAGACTGTTTAATAAACTTCCATATATTTAATTCTATAGTGTAAATGTGAAATGTTTTTAATAGATTTTCTTTTAAAAATATTGGTGTCTGTCCAAAAATTTAAAGGATGTTTCCTTGTTTTCAAATGAAATATTTTAATTTACTTTAAACTTTGTTAATTTTACAGTACATAAGTAAATAACTGAACTGAATGCAATGCAGAAAGCTCATAGATGTTTATAAAAATGACATTAACTTTTAGGAAAAGGTTTTCTACTTAGTAATCAATATGCTTTTTAATCATAACTACACTGTGTATTATATGTATGTACAACTAGTTCCGTAAATTTCATACACCGCCTATAAATAATCTTTGATTTATAAATAAAATAGAGTGCAGCTAAAGGTCAGTGTTTCATAAAATTATTCATATAAATTTTAATCTTAATGCAACTTTTGTGGTCACTTGGCTATACTTAGGTGGTAAATGCCCTCGTGAAGAATAACATATAATGTGAAATACGTTATTTATTTTAGAATAAAAATATTTATTTACAAAAAGTTTTTGAGGTTATAGTTTTGTTTATATACTCACCAGTCAATATACATTTGCATGTTCCCTTCAGTTTCTTTTAGCACCAAAGTAAAATATCCAGTTACTTAGAATTTAACGAAACATTTAATAATCAATGGTCAACTGTTCTTAATCGATCATACACTCAATAAATAAATAATAATGAAGTTTTAATCACTAACTTCTTTCGCGCTATATTTTTGACATTTGACAGTTATATTGTGTTGCCAAATTTAATTAATTTAATTTTGTTGTTAAAAAGCCAAGATGTTACTAAAAGGGCAAAAAGATTCTGCTGGCGTCGTGTTGGCTAGTTGGCTTAGGTAGATAGTATTCAGCCGACCTGGGGCCCTCACTGGAGGTCAAGACGGCTTATTCTTATGCATAAGAGTACAGGTCAGCGCTTATAATTAGAAATTATAAGACAAACCTAGGCTTATAATTTCCTTATCCTCACGTTGTTAACTAATGCCCAATTAATACACAGGGACATCGGACATACCATACGTTTTGAACCTTTGCTACCATCGAGGAACTAGCAGCTGTGTTCTTCAAGTTTTCAGTAATCTATAATTGAGATGCGATGTCAATGAAATTATGCAAGATAATTCTTTCGACAAAATATTGACGGATACACGGCTCGCTTTGAGACCGACAAATAGAAGTGTTATTATATTTTTAAATTATCTTATTTGGAGTGCATGCATCAGAACGTTGCCATTTACAAGGCATGGAAGGGGTTATTATGGAAAACGGCGAATTTCAGTGCTATTGCTGGCCTCTTCATACGTACACGTACAGTTCTGAGAATGGTAGGAGTCATGATCCGACTTATTTAATGATTCTAATATTTAAATCAAGTTGTTTTTGACATCTTAAGTTGAGAACACCTCAGAGCAGTTGGTGCAGTGGCTCTTGCGGAACGTGTCATAGGTTCGATTTCTGCATATAACTACTTCGATGTTGCTGTGACATAAATACAAAATTATTTGTAAATATACCCACAGGATAAACCTAGGGTGGGCAATATTCAAAAATAAAGCATAAGTGGAATTTTGAAATAAAAATCGTTGTTCATTATTGGTAGGTCATAATTTAATGCAGTTTTCTTTTATTATTAAACATTTGCTTCTGCTTTTACTTATTAATATGACAAATGGAATATTGTTTGATATCTAGATTAAATATATATTCTGTGAAACTATTTTAAACAACTTTTATATTTCCATCAGCATTTTGTACAACAATTGCTAAAATAGCATTTTCGATACTAATCGTAATTTTAAGGCAACAAAAAACATGGCGGGACATAATAAAATGATATAAATAAGCTGCTTTAAGTATTACAATACTTGTGACCGTAAAATTAAAAACAAAAATATAGAAATAGCAAAATTAATTTCTATACTTTTGTCCTGTTATGCAGAATACTGTACAACTCTATAATTTAGGGATGCTCAACTCATTGCTACTGAGGAAACTCAATAGAGAAATTTAATAATTTGTGTGTAATGAACAGACCCCTCTATTTTAAGACGTAGGCCACAACAATATTTACTTATTTATACAAAGTAGAAAGGACAGCATGTGACAAACTCTGGATTGGTACATTATATAGTTTAATAATTTGAATACAACATTTGACTGAAACACATGATATTAATGGTAATTGTATTGAAATGATCACGGAAAAGTACACAACTATTGAATGGGATTTCAACTAGTGGGTTAAGAATCATTACCAAAGCCAAAATTTTAATGACACAGGCTGCCCCTTTCTACCCTTCATTAAGTATATACACATAGTTTAAAATAAATACTAAATTGTCTTTCAATGAACTATTTATCAATCGCCATTATGTTAACATCGAAGACAAACAATAAATATACAAAACAAATCAGTTTTAAGTAATTATAATTACTTATTTCATTTAATATTTTGAACATTACATTATGTTTCAGTCCGTAAAAATGGCCGCGTATAGCACTCCAATGCTGTCAATGTAATAGATTCAATAAAATGCGCAAACTTTTGTGCCATTTTACTAACGATACAAACAACAGACAGTTTGCGTCAAACATACATTATGCAACGAGACAACACACACGCTCACACGCACTCGCGATAATAATGCACTACACTATCTCTTAAGTAACAACAACGTACTTATGTTATAGGTATTTGGAAAATAGGGCACATTTCAATTTACTTCCTTTGTCGTGTTGTGCTGCGTACGATTCCAGAGCACGTCATAAATACGTGAACATCCTCAAGCTTTCATAAATAAGTTATATAACCGTTTTGGATAGAATCAAACTACAAGAGGTAGCGACTAGAATTTTTTATCTAAATTAACATATCTTTAAGTGTTTCCATCGAGATAGGAAGAAAGAAGCTTGCGGAAATTGTTATACATATTTATAACAGTTAAAAGTTACATATATTGCGCCATTTTATTGTAAAATACCTTTACTTAGCATCCAGCATTGTAGCTTACTAACGGCAAGTGTTAGGCTTAAAGACCCGTAATTGTATTAGAAATCAAAACACTTTTTGACATATTATAATATGTACAGGAAAAATACAAGTGTTCACTGCAAAGTATCATTTAAAATATGGATGATAAGGTGAGAGCCCATTATTGTTAAATGGACTAACAAATGGAGTTTCTCTTTGTAAGTATGAGTAAGACAATGGTGATGACAAAACACTACAACTCGTATCTGTTCATGATATCATGGATAGTAAACAAGTTAATGACTGTCGTGACACTTCAATAATGGCCGGCGAAACATATACTTCATATAGGTAGCAGCAGTTAAATAGCAGAGTAGCGATAACTTATATTATTATCGTACAAGTACGAACGTTAGCTACGAATCTTCAACCACAACATAATGCAGCACATGTTTTGCCGACCGAACAATATAAATAATAAACAGCTAATTTATAACTAATTCGTTTAATATTTTTTCTTTTTGTCTATTTTCTAATGAGATTTCTATTCATCTGCATTTTAAATATCAGTCACTAATTGTCAATTATTGTCAGCATGACTAGGTATCGACACAGACGGCGCGCGGCGCCCCACTCTACAGACAGTCGTGATATTGATACAGACATACAAGGACTACAGGTAAACAGGTAGAAGCAACTAGTACAGTAAGTATTATCGAGAATATTTCAACATAAATATGGAATGTAGCAAACACTCAATTGAAAAGACCCCCGGGTTCTGGCGTTTAGCCATAATTAATCTAATAATATTAAATTAGAGACAATATTTACAATAAAATAGTAACTATGCAACGTAAATTAATATTCCTTGCGTTTACTGTACTGATATGCATCCTTTACATACAATTATAAATAAATATAAAAGTTGTTTAAACACAGATTTATAGCTGCTGGATAGAAATTAAACTTTAAAATAGGTCACTTAAACATGAAACTGTACACTGCAAGACATCAGCTCACCGTCGACGGACCCTCGGCTAATACACGATATCATCGAGGGCCACGCCGAAAGATTCATTAAATATTATAATATAACTTTAATCGTTTCTATTTTGAATCAATTTCACCTAAGACAACATACTTCAACGTAGACTTTATAACGTTATATCTTTTTACTTTATCTCAGTCTTAGTTTTCGCGAAACTCTCAGACGGCGCGAGGAACACGGGCGCGGCGCGGCACTCCCGAATAAATAAATAGCAAGTCTATAAGAGTCCGGGGCGCGCGCGGCCCGAGCGGCCCGGATATGGAATGTAAGCGTGGACTCGGCGCGCGCGGTCACGCGTCGGGCGGCGCGGGCGGCTCGGGCGCGGCGCGGCGCGGCACCATCACGCACGGCGGCGGCGCCGCGGCCGGCAGGAACGGCGCCGCCGGCCGCGCGCCCATGCGCACCCACCAGCGCGTCGCCTTCTGCAGCAGCCCGTCCTTCTTGCCGCGCCGCGCCGCGCCCGCCTCCGCGCCGCCCGCCCACTCCGGCACGTCGCTCACGCACTTGTTCGGTGGAGGCTGGAAGCTGCTTCTCGTCAGCTCGGCTTGCTGCAATCATAACACCGTGTTATTAAGATGGTTTCGGTCAATAAGAGACGTAGAGAAGTTGAATGAATGAGTGTTACAGTTAACTAGAAAGAATTGAAAAGCGTCGAATGGCTATAACCAGAACTGCGGTGGAGAAACTAAAGCTAGTTTGCAGGATTGCAACATCACCAGGATTGCAATACCTTATGCCAACGCTGGTATTTTTAATCTTCCTTTACGCGGCAGAGACGTGTACAGTACGTTAATTGGAAAAGGAGATGTTTGATGCCCTAGAAATATGGTGCTGGAGGAAGATGATTGACCTATCGTGGACCGAATTGCGCAGCAACGTATCCATACGCCGAGAATTCGGCATCACAAAGCGTCTATCAAGCATAATGCAGTACTTACAGTACAGTACTATTCGTGCAAGGGAAATTAGAGGGAACCAGATCACCTATGCACTGGATAGATCAAGTCAAATCGGCTAAGGAAAACCCCGTGTTGACTGCACCAGACAGTGCACAAACAGGAGGAGATGGCGGGAGATCGTGAGGAAAGCATAAATACGCTCTGCCAAGTGCGAAACGACAGAGAAGAAAGAATTTAGAATAATATAGGTAATACCTGATAAGGGACTCGTAACTGTAGATGCACGTCCTGTCCGTACTCGCCGTCGGGCAGCTGTATGCTGGGCGGCAGACCGAGCCGCTCGGCTGCGGCCGCGGACCTCGCGCGTACATCTTGCTCCACCATCTCTTGCAGCCGACCCACCATCGCCTGTACCTGTAACCTCTGCTGCTTCTCCCATTCCCTGGAATTTAACAATAATTTCATTACTCTCTTATCATCCTTCAATTGAATAAAATATACTAGTGCCAACCTCTTATAGTATGAAACACAAATAGCTGGCAATCCCACTGGATTGTATGACATTGTAAAAGAAAGTAAAGTGCAGCCAGAGTAGTGGGTTCTGAACAGCTGTCTCAATCTGCGCAGTTGATGTGATGTATTTCTGTATTAATATTACATTTAAAAATATGTTTTCTTTTTTTGGCTTGATCACTTTAAAGAAGATTACTTAGGCTAAATAATCCTTATAACAATCAACTGCTATGCGGAGTTCCTTCTTAATGTTGATTATTTAAGTACCTAAGTGTAAATAGCTTTTTATTCCTTTCTGTTCGACCTTCGTTTTAATATCAGGACTATGCGTAAAGGACTTCCGTTTTAAGGTAACTGATCTACTATCTACGATACTGATTATGGTTTGGCGATAAATGACACAACAGCTAAATGTGCGATATGCTAGACCTCGTTTTTTATCAAGTAGCTATCAGGTACATATATATGACGTGGAAGGTAAAGAAACACCAAATATATTGTGGTGTCGGTGGTCCAGGCACCTGATTCTGTGTGGTTATCTCTTATAAGGGTATTCAATGTTGAATGGCAAGGAGTACTCACAATGTGGAATGGTGATGTCTGTGATCGTGCCGTAGGCGCGGTCCCCCCGGCGCGCCCAGCCGCTCCATGCCCGCGCACCCCGGCACTTGTACCGAGAGCATCTGCAAATCACAACACACTACTCTCACTTATGTGGTTATCCTCGGGGTTAATATTCTATCACTATAAGTACTACTTTCTTATACCTACTGTCTATCTAAACTTAAATTTAAATAATGACAAAGTAATCAGTTCAAGAAGTGGGGTAGAGCCGAGAGAGGCATTCAGAATAGACTAAATCATGTTGGTTTTAGATTTGAGTATAATATAATTTACTGTGTTGATGTAAAAAGCTAACAGATCACAGGAACACTAAGTTTAATTATTATTATAAAGTAGTAATGGTCGATAAAATGAACAGAAGTAGATAATTTAAAAAAATATTTTGATTTAGACTTAAAGTAGCATAGTTCAATATTACATGAGTATAAAGTTTTAGCAGATAGTGAGTTTTAATTTTCCTTATATTCTTAATGCCTCATTAGACATAAACATATTATTTAAGGAAAATTGAGGCTAGCCTGTCAAAAAGTTTGTGTAAAATGTTACATAACATTTTGTATACCAAAAATTATGGTAACTAACATCATATAGAATGCACCTTGTGGTACCAGCATAAGCATCAAATTATATAAACACTGAGCAGTAGTTACATTTCTTTAGGATTTACCTATGTAAAATAAGGGAAAACCACAATGTTTAAGAAATGGAATTAACCCAATTAGTACTATACTAAATAGTTGGATTGTCAATCCATGTAATAGGTATAGAATATGTATGTGCTTAGCCTTATGTACAACATTTAAGTAATAATTTTATTGTCATTGAGTGTACTTCATGTTATGTCTACCTTTTAATTGAACTTTGCACCTTTAGAACATAATGTGTATGCAGCTGAGTAAGTTACATTATAAACATACTGACTGAGTCATCATATTTATCTAATTACATCAGAAACTGTCTAACATTTGTGTTTATTTACTTAAATCAGCATTTCCCTATTACTGAAACATGGAATTTGAATACTTAGTCACTGTAGGATAATACTTTATCAAACCAATATTAATTAATTTTACCTCGAGCAATAATAGAATTTTGCATAGAAGAATTTATTAGCCAATTTACGAGTTGATATGTGGCAGCTATTATTGATTTCAATTAATTAGTTAATTGTAATATAAATTGAAATAAAATTACAGTTAATTGCATTTAAATTGATTAACATTACAATAAAAATTGTGGTTGATTTTAAACGGATAATAAAGAAATAAATACAACATAATAAATTGGTAAATATAGAAATATGTAAAGAAATGCACTCCTGTATTATAAGGTTTGTAGTAAATTTTTATTTAATTCATAAACTTACTAAAAGTTATCTATAGTTAAGTTAATAATAATTAAGTTCTACAAATCAATTTAGTACTTTTATAGTATGTTTAGAGGTACTTTAAATCTTTTTGTTTAGATAGCATACATTTATCAGTAAAAATATATAAATTGAGAATTTTCTACATCTACGGTTTCTTTCTTTCATAATTAGGTAACTACCTACTTAGTTTATGTTGACATTTTCACTGATCTGTTGTGCTGATTAGGTCTCAGCTGATTGAGATAATCTATGGACTTTGCTTTAAAATATAATCTAGGTATATTGGAATGTGTACTACAATAATGTCTTTTTATTTAGCTAGAATAGTATTGTTGTTGTTGAATAAATGTTATTTCTTTTTCTTATTATAATTTGAACAAGATAAGCTTATAACAGTACTCATTGGGTTGGGTATATCATGTTTTTCAACTCTGCTATTGATAATTTCTGATAACTTTAAAATAGTAAACAAGTATTTAGGTAGGAGGAGGTCATTGCACTGCAGCATTCTTTTGTTTGCATGAATAATCAGTTATCAAGCGAGAAAGGTGTTCTTGATTCACAATGTGTTTCAAGTAATACAAACAAATATTTTGATAACAGAAAGTATAAAAAGTCAACATTTCAATGTTTTTACTTATCTGTATCAAAATAATGCTTGTAAAGGGTAATGCCCTAAAACATTCTGAACATTTAGAGTACACATTTGCAACAGACAGTTATCTTTGAGCTAAAGGAATACTTTGCCCATCTACAACACAGTACAGACAATGACACAGGTGACATTTGATGTTTACAAGTCTATTTTAGTTTCATTGTAAAATATTTGTTCAAGGTGCATAGAAATATGGTATTCAATATTAATATTATTACTAAAACTCATCGTCTATATAAAGACCACAAATATAAATTTTTAACACATTAAAATTGAGTTGTTCATTATGCATAAATAAGACTGGTTATGATCTGGTTGTGAGTAATAATAACAGAAACCTATATGGTACACTATAGTCACTGACATTTGGACTGCAAATATAGTTTTCTGTGTAACTACTTGGTATGTTTATTCTGTTTCATTTACAAGCATTACATTCATTCTCAAGGTGTTTGTGTTCCATGGAATAACCTACAAATCATGATTGGTAATAAAATGAAGATAATATAACCAAGATATGGAACAGGCAATGATTATACTTGGACTTTAATAGTAGAACTCAGTGTCTGTACTGTCTGTCGTGTGATAACAATGTCTATTGAAATGTCATCAGTACCACTAACATTTTATATCTACCTAGATTATTATCAATACTTTTATCATTTTGTTTCCACTTTCCTTATCCTGATAACATGTTTAACTTAACATATGCGTAGGGAGCAGCTACTTGCCAAAGGCAACATAATGTGTCACATTCTAACTACACTGTCAGCATTCTGATTACAATCAACTGACAGATGGCTTCAACACAATGTTATTCAACACTCCTAAGAACCTTCAGATGGAGAACACAGATAGTGTGAGTCAAATTCTATTGATATGATGCACAAAATAACTATTGTGTTGTGATAATAATGTTATCAGTATTTTTTACATTAGGTTGTGACACATTCTGTTTTCTAAATGCTATACACTATCAACAAATTAGTTTTATTATCAATCGTATGAATGAAAGACTGTAAGATAATCTTAAATTCTGTCAACTGAGAGTATACCCACTGTTTTAGACGAGTATATTTTCAAGTTGTGCACATATTATCGAGTTGGCATGTCACGACTATGATACAGCAAGAGGTGATTACGGAACTGTCTGTCATGAAAATTTATTTAAATTCACACAAACAACGTCTGGGTGTGACGTCGCTATCGGCGCGCCTCTTATCACTTGGCACGCTCCCGCCGTCTCGCGGCCATCCGAGTCGCCTCGGGCCTCACTCGGCTCCAGTACAAACATTCTTCTATTCTATCCATATTCCACATGATATTTACTAGTTATTGGTTACAAATTCAGTCCTTTTCGAAGGGAAAAACGAATAGCAACATATGTATCATTTTTTTACGTTGTGATAGGTTATTTTTGCAATCAAAATAATTTACGACTATATCAACACTACTTACTATTTGAAACAGTGTCGTCCACAATTTTTGTAGGTTTTCCACCTATGGATGACAGTTAGTGATGTGCATATATCCAAATTCGATGGCACTCCAATCGAGACACAAATAGGTGAATCGATCACGAACATATAATTTTATTTTAATTTCACTACACCATCACTGACATTGCATTTGTTTTGTTGAAGCTGTAAATATTTTAAACAAAACAATCACAGAGCACTATAGAGAGATTAGCGCATTTACAATAATTAACTATAATTCACTAATAAATAAAAATATGTTATTCAAGGCATTAACACTATAAAAATAAAGTTATTTATTAATTAAGGATAACGTATAAATTCCACTATCGCGTGTTTTGTGATGGAGTTTCTTAACTCCTTTTTTCATATTGGCAGAAAGACGCCTGCCATCGAGCGAGTCTTGTTGTTCAATGACGCGGACGGACGCGGCGCGGTGTTCGCAGTCGCGTAGCGGGGAGGACGGGCGGGCGGGCGGTGCACCGGCTGCCCCGATGTCGCCGCACACTAAGGCGATCGTTGTGTGTAACATTGCTCTCTCACACATACAAATAATCTGTCTAGTTCACTTTGTGTGCTCAATCGGTACTTCGGTAGGTGCGATGATACGATGTTGCCAGTGCGAGTGAGTGTGCTTGTAGATTATAGTGAGCGTACCGTATGTGTGCATATGAGCTGGCACACATGTAAAAGAAGCTCGATTGCTGCTACCGTCGTAGTTGTTATATATGCGCACCTATAACTGTAATAGTGAGCGATGACGCGTTTGTCGGCTCGCGAGACGAGACTGTTGGCATTGCTCAATGATAGAGTTGTAGTCATAGAACGTACGTAACCAATAATCATAGGTGTTCAATTTTTCTTCTTTTAAAATAACGCAGTTTTTAAAGTCACAATCATGTTAAATAATTCGAATAATAATGTTTTACAAGTGAATTAGTTTAAGATAATATTATTTAAATTTTACTAAAATTAAAACCGAAAACACAATTACACTAAATTGCATCAGACAAGTACCCACGTATATTTTTAATTTCGATTTTTGTCCAAATATCTACTATTAATAATAATTATTATGTTAATAAAATAATTATAAATTCATAAAAAATCCTATTACATACATTTATCTACCTACTTAGATTGTTTACTAAGTGGTTTCAACTTTACCACTCCTAGTAATATTTATCATCAATGACTATACGAATAGAAGGCGTGTAAATAATTTTTCCATTGAAAATATTTTTACCAATATATCGAATAGCGGGCTCTGCTAACCTTAACTTAGTATGTTGGTTTCATTCATGAAAATTATTACAGGGTAAATAATTATAGATGATTATTGATAATTTTACTAATTTAACTAATTTTCACATGTTTTTTTTTTGAGAGAGAAAATATCCCATGCCTTCTCCCGCCTTGGCTTAGGCGAGATGACGTGTCAGACTCTTACTGACTAAAAACTACCCCGTTCTTACTCCTGCTTTTGAGCTGGCGCCCCGGTAAACCAGCTAGGTAGTCCGCAGCTCTGGGTAATTTTCACATGATGCGTGTATATTTTGGGTACTTTCTTACTTAAATACAGTCTAATGATAAATACCAACAGTAAACGTATTGTTTTCATCTATCATAAAAACAGGTTAAGATGTTGTGTCTATAGTTTTTATAAAATAGTAATACAACGACTCACGGGGTTGGCGGCGGCGGCTGCGGCGGCAGCGTGTCGGCGG
The DNA here is from genome assembly GCF_023101765.2 of Spodoptera frugiperda. NCBI lineage: Eukaryota > Metazoa > Arthropoda > Insecta > Lepidoptera > Noctuidae > Spodoptera > Spodoptera frugiperda. The sequence goes on from NC_064215.1 coordinate 5,248,031, forward strand.
CGCAGGTGCGGGCGGGCCAGCGCGCCCGCGGCCGCACACACCAGCACAGCGGCGCCAACGCATGCGCCCGCCCACCACCACTCTGGAAAATATTATAAGCATCCATTAAATAAAAAAATCGGTTAACTTTAATAAAGAAACAATCGATATAATATATTACGCACATCACTATTGTTCGGGGATTAATTTTGATAAGAGTTCTGATTTTCATTAAAAACGCAATTAAATGTCATTCTCTTGACAGCAGCGTCGATTTTTTAATATACATTTTTTTAATTTAGTTGTCAACGTCATTATTACTTTTATCGATACTTTTTGCCATTATCCATAGTATGTTATAATAGTGATGTGTTGTCACGTACCTAACCTAACCTAACTGAAAAAAAAAGAAATAGGTACCTATATAAAGTAAAATGGAACGAATTAAAAATTCAAAAGATATACCTACATAGGTAAATATCATTATTAGGTAAAAAGGTAATAAATATCGAACAAACGTTACCGACTCAGGAACGACCTTTTGCTTGAAAGTCGCGATTGACTGGTACAACTATTTTACCAATGGGGGCATGAGGTGGACATAATATTCGATTCATAATAATTACCTAGTAGGATAGGTACCTACATGATGGAGCTGCGGACTACTAAGCGGGTTACCGGATATCCGACTTGAAGAGCAGGAGTGGGCACAGGGTGGTTTTTAGTCAGTAAGAGTCTGACACTCGCCTCATCCAAGGTGGGAAAAGTCTTTGGATGATTTCCCCCTTTTTCTTAACTGTTAGTCAAATAATAGTGAGACTCGAATAAGATTTTCATAATAAAATAGAACAGAGAAGTAGGTGAAAAGGTCTGAATCTATATTAGCTAAGCTAACTAGGTAAACCATTGTGTGATGATCATGAGACCTTTCAGTCAGCGTCAACTTCTGGCAATACCATTGTGTATTCAGATTCAGAGTTATTGCAACTTGGATTCAATTTGGACTGCTTCAGACACATTAACTGCGCATTTGTGAAAGCGTTCATACGAATACTTAATACTTAATATTGCTACTTCGGTCTGTCGTATCTAGATGAAGACGAAAAATTATATTATGAAAATCGGATCTAGTTCGTGATCATCATCAACAGGTCGGGACAGTCCATTCCTACTGGACTATGGGCTTCATCAACATAAGAAGGGTTTGCCATAATCTGGAGATTAAATTTTCATAATATACCTAATGACGCTTGGCGCTTGGAGGTTTACTGTTCTTCTGCGTAACTTAGTAAAATAGTAAGAAGATGTATAACCCATATTAACAGTAATTAGCATTGTCCAGCCTCCAAATAATTCCTCCGCTATTGCTATGATGTGAAAGAAAGGCAATCAAACACGTTAGTAGGTAGGATTACGTATATTTTTTGGCGTATATTTTTAAATTATTCATAAATGTTTATAGGAAGGTATAAAATTATAAGACGACCGCTGCTGAACATAGACCGGCCAATATGTTTACGAGAAACGACGATAGAAGTAAGTAAATCAAGGGCTCACCAGCAACCTTCCATTTCTAGCATAGCTCGATGGGCTCATTAGTACCATTATACTTATTTTTGGTTTACTTGGTATAAATAATAAGAACGGTTTTAAAATTAGAAATATGAGTCTATGATAACAGTTACGTTACAGGTTGAATAAAAACGTGTTAAAAATAGCAGTTAATTAGAAAAATGTGGACATATTTATTTGCATCTCGCTAATCACGTAAGCAATGTGTGACGTGCATTGTGTAACGAAAGCTAATGGGTTGCCAAGTAGTGCACTGTAATGGTAATGCTAAATTACCCTTAGCGTGAAAGCCCTGCGAAGATGCCAAGCTGTATTTTTGTATTAAATTAGGTTTCTGAATGAAGACTAGTAGGTGACAACCGTAAAGTAATATTGTATATTTACTTTCTACATAATATGTATTTAACTACAAGTAGCTACATTTTCGAAGGCGTAAAGCAAACAAAAATACTTTACGCATAAACTTCAACTCTTCCCCTTTGTTGAGGGGAAAAGAACTGAATGTCATTTGGACACAAAGATCGGTTAAGGTTCATACAAGGTAATAGGTATTTGGAAAATGACATAAACCGATTATTAATAATTAAAAAAATAAAATAAAAAAAGAGAACAATACAAAAACGTCAAAATAAGTGTTGAAAAATAAATATGTAATGATGTTTTAGGTTATAGTAGCTACTTGTTACATGTTTTTGATTGGGCGGGAGGAAAGGCCCGGGTGTCATTACTGCGAGGACTGCCCGGATGTCACGGTGGAACATACTGTGGCGGTCTGCCCTGCATGGGCTGAGCACCGCCGTGTCAAGACATTCTGGGCGTAAGGGATCACGCGACGATTTCCGGCCACGGCGAGCCACCCAAAAAGCCATCAAGCCCAGTGGGCTGATGCCCTAAACGGAGTTGTGGACTGCCTAGCAGATTGCCGGGGCTCTGGCTCGAGCAGCAGGAGTTGAGGAGTAGGAACGGGGTGGTTTTTAATCGGTAAGATTTTGAGAAGATATTGGATGATTTTCCCCCTCAAAAAGAATGTATTTATGGGGTATTGTGAATTTGCCGAAGATATTTTCCGGTAATTTAACTTCTATCTTAATATTGTAAGTATTAATCAATACAACATTTACATATATTTTTTAGAAAACTAAGAAAAAATTACTCTTCATCAGAATTAATATTTTATTTACTGACTGGTGAAATTAATTATCTCGTATAAATGTATCTATTATGTAGTGTGATGAACATGGATGGAAATACACTTGTCCAACGAATTTGGTATATTAAGACGATATAGCTTTTTTTTATGACTTCTTCCGCCTTGGGTGAGGCAGGAGGGAGTGTCAGACCCTTACTGACTAAAAACTACCCCGTTCCTTCTCCTGCTTTGAGCCGGAGCCCCGGTAACCTTTTACGTTGTCCGCAGCTCCGGAAAGACGATATAGCTTATAGAAATCTGTATCTTTAGAAGTTTGTTGAAAATGTTTATTCCACAAAGTTATATCGCAGCAATCCAAATTAGAACGCGGTTTGTCACGCTGACTGAACATTATCTTTATGTAAGTGACTGATAGTGGACGAACACGATTAACAATGCCTGAACTTATCAGCCAACTTAAAACAAAACGTATTTTTATGACGTATCTTGTTCATAAACCACTTCAATCTGGTAACCGTTGGATTTCTGATTAGACCAGTGGCTACATAGGTCCTCAAGATACGTACCTACGTACCTACTTGGTACATTATCTTGCTCAGGTTTCGATACTAGAATACTTGGTGTACTCGAAGAAACTATATAAAACGGCTAGACAGGCGTTATCGTAATTTCCATTATCTGGCAAATTGATTATAATCCTGAAGAATAACTTATACAAAGTAATTAAGGTGATACTTTTAAATGAGTACGACCGAGAAGAACGGACATCGCCCCGAATAATTAAAACGTTTAACAAAGACAAAGAATGCATTATTTTAGATGATGGTACGTAATTTGTAAGGAATTGGCTCAAGTACCAAGAGGTATTTAGAAGGCTCATTAACAATGAGCACCGTTTACGTCAATTCCTTCCATTTCGTGTCCTGTACTTGCTCTGGAAATTGCTTTAATTTATTTAAAACCTGTGTCTCGGTCAAACATTTTGGTAGGTACAATTAAAACATAAACACATACCATACCGTACATATTTTCCTGTCACATTATGTCGCTTGTATTGGTGCAAGTGAACGCTAAGTATAGGTTCTACCAAGTACGATTCCCTAACTGCACTATAACAGTACAGTACAGCAGCCTGCTTGGTATAACGTACACGTATCATGCTAATGCAAATATTTCAAATATTAATTAATAACGAAGTGTCTATTTTTCAGAAATGTATTTATTGAGTCTAATATTATTCCTCTCTTATTCATATTTGTAAACAGTTCTACCGATAGAAATATTTAATTAACTTACAGTAAATTACTACGTTACACAACTGTAATAAATGTATAGAGCAATAGTACAAGTAAAGGAAACGTAGGTAAGTTCGGTGCTTAATTTTTTCGTAGCCCGTTACGTAGCAAGTGCGTAGACGCGTCGTCGTAGCAAGCAAACGTGTAGATCAAAATATCGTCAGCATAGTCTACATGGCATGCTAAAGTCTCCAAAATGTGGTCAAACAAAAATGTACTATTCATTTTATGTGAATAATGATGCTTTATTTTTATAATCAATGTCAAAACATTAGTTATAAATTCTTAGGTTAATGCAGTTTCGCATTATGTGCCATTCTATTTTTGCTGGAGAGTTTGTTTGCGTGGTTGTGCTATATTTAGCAAAGTTTAATCAGAATATCTCTCTTGACGGCCGTCCTGAGTAAAACCGAGCGCACGTTTTCATAACTAAATTGTATGTTAATGGTATGCTAGTACCTACATTTATGTCTATGCATGTGGTATTTGTAGCGACTTGCCGCGTAGCATAAAGAAAATGACCGGTTTGCAAAATAGTTCTTTAAAAAACTATATTGTACTCATTCTTACTTTTGTAAATGGTTGCAGTGTTTGTATGGAAAAATATTTTTATTATTATGCCATGTTACTTAAATGATGTTATCAATAAACTTAGCGAAGCAGGTGACTTTATGTTGGTTTGACTAGTAAGTGATTCGTGGAAGAAAGTTTTATGATATTTGTATTGTGGTAGTGCAGTAGACGAATGTAATGCAACAGCATCAATGACACGAGGGATGCGTCACTCGCGTCTCGTCTAGCGATTAGTATCCGCGAGCCGGATCTCGTAGACTAGGAGTTAGCGCGGCCGCGAGCTACTGTCGACGGTTGAGGCCAAAACAAACGGCATGTGGTCGCGCGTACTCGACAAAAATTCGACATCGTTCGCCCAAGAATGCACAGTGCGGTTATTTATAGAGGTTGGGAGGAGCGCGGGGGCGGCGGCGACGTCTGGTGTCGGTCTGCCGGGGCCTGCCGCCGATCACCGAAATAGCTTCTCCAGCTGGCGGTACCTGGCCACGTGGCGCGAACTCGCTCGTTGACTGCTGGCTTACCTGGCTGAGCCTTGTCAGCGACCACGGCCGCTGCAAGTCTGAGCCGGTGTCGCGCCATGGTTAGCCGATATTTCCAACATACAACTTCTTAACTAGGTTGCAGTGATACATATCAATGTAAAGGGCCGACTGTGGTGTCGATTGTGCAATAGTAATTTGTAAACGATATCGCAGAATTAATTGCGGCCGTGGTCGAGTTGTTGAGTAGAACTTGGGATACAAGAAAACGATAGTTTTTTTTAAGAATGGACGGCGAGGATAGGTTTTGCAGAAGTTGGTATATGCTATAACAACAGAATACAATGTTATTTCACATGTAGGTATTTCAAATACGTACTTTAGTGACAACAACTTAGTTTGTATGTCATCATAGAAATAAAACACAATCCGAGATCATCTTCAATGTTGGTTTGCGGCGATCTAATCAAGATTGCACGCTACATAAGTATATCGCTAGTTCCAGACTAGTTTCAGGCAACCCTTGAAACTAGTGCATAATGAATGCAACTGTATCGTTTAAATATTATAAATCATTATGTAGGTAGATACTGAAATATATTTCTTATCAGTCGCATACGCTGACTATCGCAGACGGTGACTGAAAACACGGCGGAGAAACGAAAACACATTTTTAAAAGTTTGACGCGTTTAGTGCCCTGACGGCTGGGAGTACGGTGAGTGCCAATTATCACGTTGGGCATCAACTATCCGTGCGTCGCAGACGTCTTGCGCTCGTACCTACTTTATATTACGACGTTCAGTTCAATATTATACCTGTCTGATAGGGACATTCATTCTACAAGCTGCTTCGCATTATTTAACGACGTGAACGTGACTTCTGTCTTCAGTTTGGTATTTTTTTTCCCAGCAGTGCACTGATAATGGATTTTTTATGCTGTGCTAAGAGAATCATAAATACATATATTCTTGACAATATATTGTTTTATTTTTGTTTGAATTGTATTTTATTTTTTTTATTTGTTTTCACCCATATGGATTAAGTAAGTATGCACAATCATTGAGTAGTGTGATTGGGTTTTATACCGTATATTCAAATAAATAATTGTCTATATCTAAAACATATATCTTACCATTTTGGTATTATGTAAAATTTACTAAGTCCTAGAAGTATTCATAAGACACGAGTAAACAACATTATGTTACTGGGTTAATTGCATCGGCGTAAATCGAGGTAAATGAAGCATGCGATCGTGACCTTCATTAAAGCAGATTACTGGTATATTAGTTCTAAGTGATAAAAAAGTAAAGAATGTGTAATATAATCCAAATAATTAAGAATGTTGATCGATACTGTAACTGGTTGAAGTTAATCGAGTTTCGTACCAAACCGAAATAATAATTAAACGGTAATCTCGCCCAAGATGAGCACGACCCTTGTGTTTGTGAGAATATCTGAAAATTAATTAAAAATAATGATCATACGTTTAGATAATGCGTAACTAATATCGAGTATAATTCATTACGAGTTTAAAATTACTTATCAGTACGTACGATAACATTCAATCAAACCGTGATGAACGATTCATTCCAGCAAGTTCGCACGTGTGAAACTAATGTTATCTAAAATATGAAACTCTCAAGTCAAGAAAATAAATAAAGAACGAATTAAAATTTCCAAAATTCTCGAGGAGCTTGGAACGTCTTGTGACAAGAAATTCGGGAGCAATAATTTACAATTTGTAAAAAGTCACATAAGCTTATCTCTTACATTTATCAAATAAAAAATAAAAATTGGTACGAGTACATCTACCTTTAGCATACTTTACATTTGTGTTTTTGTTATATCCTACATACAAGAATTTATCGGAATTTATCATTTTATCACAATTTTTGTACTTATTTTGTGGCAAATGATCCGAGGTCATGTGACTATAGTGTAACTGATTGAATGTGTCTATAAATTTTGTAGAACATGTTAAGACGTGCGAAACCGAAAAAATTGCAGGAAATACTTTACTTATTACACTATACTAGAAAATGTTAGACTTCTTTTTCTCTGAAGATGCACATTGTGTTATGACACTAAATTTACAAATTGGAATTCAAAATAAATAATACGTGGCTAGTTCTTCTTAGGTGCCCTGGTGGTCGGTATTAGTTAAATAATATAGTTCTCAGTTATTATTTTGTAGGAAGTTCTTAGATTTAGTTACCTGTATACAGATTTGTATGTGTGTGATTTATTTCCGATTTGATGTGACTTACACGATAGACGTAGCATACATACGTAACATACCTATGTAGATATGTTATCATGGGCCTTTTTATCTTGGTTAAGAAACATAATATACAGAACAATGTTGACCTATATATGTATTATGTAGTTACAGTCTCAGAACGCATTGACAAATGCGTGTTTCTGAAAATTACCATTGCGTGTAGTAATTTCGAACAACCTTCCTGCGGCGAAATACACGTAGAATTCCAGAAAAATATCGTGAAGAACGGGTCGAATAAGTACAAGTATGTGCAAAATTCTAAGCCGTATTTGATAAGGGGGTGGCCTGGGGTGTGGGAGGAGGCTGGCGGGACGTCTAGACGCGGCGTAATTAGGAAGGTGAGCGTAGGCAGACGCGGACGAGCCGGCCCGCCTCGAACCTTGCGTCACCTCTAATTAATATAACAGGTAAATTACGCATTCTGGGTGACAAAAACACTGCTTTAATATTCAACCAACGATACCTACAAAACGAAAGATATCTGAATTCCCTACTGACACATTACTGGCTACAGTTACCTTGTAGTCTCATTACTTCTTTCAGTTCACCCCAAACCATTGATCATTGAGTATGTAAAATACTGGTAAACAATTTTAGACTGCAAAGATATAAAAGTATGGGTATCGGCTGAATTCTAGAGCATCGTAGCAGCATGAAGGAAATTTTATTTGTCTGTACTTGTTATATCGGTCTGTGTCCCCGAAACGGTTCAATGACGTGTCTCGCGAATTTCGACTTGTTTATCTCACTATTTCTCTGGCGTATCTTCATTGTACATACTCACGAGTAAATAAACTTTATGTAATTAATATACTTTAGAAAAAGACATATCGAAAGGCTTTTTTAACAAAAATCGCATTTATGAATAAAAACGTAACGCACCACGCCTATTTAGTCCATGAATTGGTAAATAGTTGTATATCAACACTATTCTATATTTGCGATCTAATAATTGCGAAGTACAGCTGAAAAAGCCCAATAATGCTTTAACGATTAAATGTAATAGGGCAATATAAGAAATTGAAAAGGTGTTTATATACAAGATTAGATTAGAAACAAGATATCCAAAAAATGTTGTGATTTATTTTTTGTTTTAACATAATTTTGTAATTGTAAAACGTGTGCCAATGTAGTATACAGACATCATTTTAAGAATAGTGTAACATGCGTAAATTCGCTTTCAGTCAAGTTTGATAGGATTTTCAAATGATACAAAGATAAGCCGTAAATGTAAAAATAAACGGCACGAGTAGACAATTTTATCGAGGAAAACTGAAACTCAATGGAAACGAAGAAGTTCGACAGTCGGCGAGCTATAAACTGCGCAGAATCGACATCTATTGGGGTAGTAAGGTTTACGAGTGTCGGCCGAAAACTGCGTAGTCTTGGTTACTATTATCACAGCCAAATGAATTCACAGGAGAAGCGGAGTGGGACGACCAGTAATTACACTTAATGTGATGACTTAGTTTAAATATTGCTTTAATGGATCGAGGTGGGTGGTTTGGTTATAAATGGCCAGAATTTTAACGCTTGGTTTAGTCAGCTGCAATTCCTGTAGTTTTGAACCCAAATTATGATTTCATTTTGTGATTCTTTGAAGGAGGTCGCTTTCATGTTATGTTTAAGGAAAATTTAAGGATGTGTAGCTACTCTGAGCAAGCTACGCGTTTAGTAGTAAGACTTGTCACGATGGTTCTTAGTTATATAATGGTTAATTGATTGAGTAAGGTCAGGTTTAGTATTTGAACATTATTATTCGATAAAGTCTCTTTCTTTTTTTGCATTAGCAAAGGATTTATACAACATACAAAGGATCGCCACATTATCTGATATTCCTAGCTCCTGCAAGTAGTGTGTAGGACAACACATAATGTTGTTACCACACTAGCTACGATGATAATACACGCGCGTGTCATTGTCATTCGGGACGCTGCGAATGACTCTATGTTGAAGGTCATTACAACAGAGGATGTACGGAGTAATGGTCGTGTTCCTCTGCGGAGCGCGAGCGACGGTGGCGGTGAGATGCTGCTAATGCGAGTTGTTTGTCAACGTCGCCGTGGACTGGTGCCGTCGGTCGCCGGTCGCTAGCTATAAATAAATAACATAAGCAGCGCGCCGCGTCATCGCCGTCACTTCGCGCGAAATACGGTCGCGCAAACAATTGCCATTGTCTATGTGAATGCAACCGCACGCCGATGTTATTCAGGGACGTAGATGCATTTAGGATGAATGGCGTGTGTCGTAACGTTGTGTTACGTTGTACATACGTTTGTGTTGTCTACCTCTGACGAAATACCACGACTTTATGTGTTCTCTTCAAAATTCGTTGGGGGGTAACAGTACGCAATGTGTTGTTTTTATACAAAGCATGTAGAACCAAACCTGTAACTTATTGAAATCCGCGATAGTGACACTCGGATAGACTGCCGCGTGGAGTTAACGCGCGGCTAGAAATGACCATCTGGAAGACAGTAGGTTGTATATATATAACAGCAAGTAAGTGTGTAGTCGGGAGCCGCGACTTGTGGCGGTAAATAGCCGGTTATTTCTATCGATCCCGCGGCCCTCCAGCTAAATCCTTAGAGTACGACAACATTGTTGTGAGGAGTGACTTCTTACTACGCACCCGCTTTGGTGATAAATTTATACGCACTTTGCAAGATTAACAAATCTGTCCGCTGAAATCTTCGTATAGTCTGAGTGTTAGAATTATTGTAGATGTTGCTATTACCATATACCTACAACTGCACTTACTATTTAACATACATACATAACTTCACGCCTGTCTCTCATGGGGGTATGCATACACAATGGAATGTCCATTGCAACTATTTAAGACGGATATATTTGTTGTTCTCGTTGTTTGCAAAAGTATCGATCTGTTTATCAACTAACACATAAGATGTGCCCGGTTTACTAACAAAACCAAATTCTTTATGTTTAGAAAATAACAGAGAAGTTGTGGTCAAAGTAAATCAGGTTAAATTTTCATCATAATGTTAAGTGTGTGCGATTTGTGCTCACATAAGCTACGCGTATGTAGTACAACAGCAACGCAGTACAATGCACATAGCCACTGAAGATGTCAAGGATGTGAATGTGCTTAATATTTTGATGAAATACCGTAGCTATATGAAAACATACAAGTTGTTGCAGTGAAGGGTATTCAGGTGCGTGTCGTACTTATTTGTGGACATAATTTTTACGAAATCGATTGGAGGTCGAGTATGCAATATCGATTTTGTGCAGCGAGGTGTGAGCTATGGGTGGCGACGCGGCACGGCGTCGGCGTAGCGCGGGTGGCGTCGACCAATGTAGGGATGCAGCAAGAATGCGACACGGCCGGTACGCGACGCGCCGTTCTGGGACGATGCCCGCGAAACTTACTAGTATAACTGGAAACTGGAAAGCCGCATAGTTTGGCACAACATTACTAATTGCCACACATGAATTCGCATTACCTACTTGAAGAGTACTTTTTCTTAGATTTCCTAGAAAAAGGTGCACATTTGGAAAATTAACATTATTTATTTTAAAAAAAATATGTATTTTAAAAACATCTTTTTATTTTTTTAAGTCGTCAACAGTGTAAAAATTGCCTTTATTTGCTGTGCACCGAGCGCCACCAAAGATGTGCTTAAGGTGCGGAGAAGTGTTTACTTCTCTCTACGTCGGCTACGTGTATTTGTTGGCAGTGCGTATGGAGTCAGTAGTTAGTGGCACTTTCTATGTGCTTGTACCAGGTCTGGTGAGTTGGTGAGCTGGACAGTGGCGTGCATATTTCTCTGTCATTTTTGCGCGCGCATGGGGCCGCAAGCGCGGTCTCGATTGTTTTCGTCGTGTTTCGCGGGTTATTTTGGGCGTGTGCGCTGCGGCAGTGCAAGCCACTTGTACACGTTGGACTGTCCACGACGCTACCACTACAACACTTGATATTCGATCGTCGATGTAGTATATTTTGATAGAGTTGTAAATCAACAGACAAAGGCATCTGTTAAAGGAAATTCTTATATTGTTTAGGTTTGTTATTCCAATGATATTTTCGTCCGTTGTAATAACTCTATAATTGTAGTTATGGAATTTCAAGGTGCTTTCAGGTAGCCAACAGATAAGTGAATGAGTTAACATTCATGTTGTTGAATTTAAAGTAGTATCAGCTTTTGTCGAGTTTCCACCTGGGCATTTTCATTCAATAATTAATTTGTCATAATATTTTGATTTAAGTATACTATTAAAGTGGTAAACAAGCTTACGGCCTGTAAGTTGAAACGAAGTTTCTGTGGCCTATGGATGCGTTAGCGTGTGCATCTACACAACCTGATTGCATATAGAATAATATGGTTCTGGAACCGTAAAATAACTAATAAGCGATGGTATTGGGTTCTATATCGTGATATTGGAATCGCTGGATATGGAGAGAGGTGCAAGGATAAATAATTGCTTTTTAGCTATAGGGACTAATTATTTAACAGAGACCGGTCAGCAGCGTTCTCTGATAAATTTAATCCTTGTAAATAGCGGTCTCCAACCCACTAACCAAGCTTGAAGATTAATTCTAACCCCTCTTCTGTAAAGAAGACTCATAGTCCAGCATTGGACTCATAAGGTTTGTTGTTGTTGATAATGATAACAATCATTAGAGGCTTCCTAATATTCGTTCGTTCTTCATTATACAATTTTATTAATTGTCAAAACATTTAGAATTGTGTTATTGCCTAGGCTAATCTTTGGAGAAGTATAATATTATTGAAGTCTTAAAATTATACCCGAGGTCGAGAACTAAGCAAGAGCAAGCACTACGGTTTATGTCACTGTTAACCGGATCGAGCACGTGTAGGAACAGATTTATTATAATATGAACATCTCCTAAGTCTGAGTGCGAAACGTTGAGCTCAGGGGTAGCGGCGGTCGTAGGTCGTCGGCAGAGGCCGGGCTCGGGCGTCGGCCCCGCGACCCACTTCCTCCCTCAGCCCCTGCCCCCCGCGGGACGCCCTCCCTTGTCCCACACTCCTTTATCAATGTGATAACAAAAAGTCGCTCTGCTCCTGCACTACTCCGGCCAACACAGTGCGCAAGCACTAATCGTTATCATCTGTTGTTTGTTGGTATTTCGTATCCACTTGCTTATTTACATAGAGCGACACAAACGACTGCGTCTGCACGCGTCATAAAAACCTGATACTATACCGAGAAGAGTTAGCACAGCATTCATGTATTGAGAATACAATGACGTCATCTAAAATATCTCGCGTATTGTTGCGATGACCCAACTCAAAAGCGGGGTTACCAGATTTTTTACTCGTGTCGAACATGAACTGAGATTTATCTAAGCTACTTTAAAACCTGTCTTGGTTAATCAGATTCAAACGATATTCGAAATGCATAATTCACCATATGAACGATGTAATAGTGCAATATGGCTGACCTTTCTGTGAATCTGAAATGGCGCGTCGCGACATAGTTGGCGAATATTTTTACAATCGATCGAGGGGTACGGAATCGATTTTTGTGACTCGCATCGAAGGCGGTGGCGCGTGTGTTGTTGGTGTAAATATCGAGCAAGGTGTGGAGAGGCGCTGGCGCGATGGCGATGCGACAAAGGCTATGGTGTCGCGGTTGGCCAGAGGGCGACAGGCGGCTGTGTCTGCCGGCGGCGGCGCGTCGCGTTCGACGACCTACCGTCTCAAGGCCGCTCTTACACGTGCCAGTCGTGCCACCGGGCGCTTCCTGCCGCCGCCATAACAAATCTCTCCCCGCCCCACACCCTCTCACCCAACCCATCCTACGCGCTGCTTCGGGACCAAATGGGATCCTACTACCGCGCACGCATCTTACCAAATCCTTGACTCTCAGATGAGGTCCTTCCCTGAACCAATCATCCCTCATTTAATAGGATTTCAGACTCATCGAGATGGAGGATTACGATACAGAAACTTTTAATTTATTTGGAGTAGAATACGTTTAGATATAAGTATTAGATATCTTCTTGTTACATAAGTCATAAATAAAATTAGGATATTTTACTTTTCATTCATTTAATAATTCATTCATTTAATATTACTTTTACTGCTAATTATTAAGTTAAAATATTTGTTGAATAATTTATATTTGGTTACATTTTTGCAACAAGCGTAGCATACCTAAATAATAGCATTGCATTTAAAATGTAGCAGAATAAAAACAACTAAAGATAATTATGTATTTATAAGAAAAGGCCGTAAAGAGAGACTCTGCTTTGAACACTTGTGATGGAAATTGGAAAATGTCAGGGGCAAGGCGGTAGTGTCTTTGAAGCTCGACTGTTCGACTGAGATTCCTTTTAAATATTTTAAAAGTTCTAGGGAACTGTCAGCGTTAAGTACTCTTGTACTGCTATTATTAAAGGTCTTCTTGCTACGTTAATGTCTTCTTTAAAGTCGCCGATGACATTAATTACTTACTTTCAGTTTATTTATATCATACAAGAATATAATTTGTAATTGAAAATTAAGAAGTAAATACGACATGTTGATATTAGCAGTGGTTACTTAGACCACCATGAAAATGTTATTATGAAGATAAAAAAACAAACCACTTTACTTAAAAGCTGTGTTTCCCTATTAAATGAAAAGATCATCAGCAAATAAATTAGTATATAAATTATTACTAATTTATAGTAGACACTAGACACATTAGATGTAAGGAGCTAAGCTGAAGAAAGTTGCCTTTTTAGTTATTGATAGAATATTAAGATTAATTACGTAAACTCACACTTAATTTAATGACATAATTATTTACTGACATTACGTATTGGGGATGAGTAGCCTATTTAATACTTATCGAAATGCCTACCAATTAGTGGTTATTTTTGTACATGATACTAAAAGAGGAATCCCTGTCTGCTATTTGCAAATATGCAGGTATTAAATAATGTGCGCATAGACTAGACTGTACCAATTGTGTACAAAAGTTGCTAACCGGCTAACAACAGGAAGTATTTATATTGTTTAGTAATTTTTGGTTAATATTTATATAGAATATAAACAATGGCATTTATGTATGTACATATTTAAGAAATGATAGTTATGTATTTTCCCTAAAACCTTCTCCTGAGATTGAGATATGTATACTATGCCGAAAACCGCATCAAAATCAATACAGCCAAACACGAGATAATCGCACATAAACGTACATACAACATGCATACACACACATATACATACAGGTGAAACTGAGAACCTCCTTTTTTTGAAGTCGGTTAAATCGCTACGTGAATGAACGCGCTGTGCACAGACGTGAGAAATTGTAGATATGGAAAACCCATTCTGTTAATATTTCTAAGAAAGAGAAACTCATGAGATCTCGATAGTTACATGTGTTTATTTCACATCAGTTTAGTTCAATAGCAACATAAACCTACGTAATAATTCATTTCTATAGGAGTGTAGCAAAAATGAATATGCCATAAAAAGGATGTGAAAAAATGATACAGCACAAAAACCGAAGAAAGTGTTGTCGCGAAACAGGTTTTATTTTTGCTTGAGATTCGAAACCTGCGATCAATTGACCACATGTTATGTACCTATTATATAAATAAATAGCTACTTCATTATCTCATGAATACAACGTTGATGTCCATCAATGGGTTACGTCCAGAATCCTGGCATTTATGGGATGAAAACGGAGATTAGTTAATATTAGCGCATATTATGTACATAAATATTGTAATTTCAGAAAAGGTATTAAAATTAAAAGGCATGTAGTAGTAAAACTTTGTCTCATACTAGCCTCGCCTGCGTTCACGTAGGATAAAAAGTATATGTTATTCTAGATCATAATCTATCTCTGTTCCAAATTTTATGCCGGTCCGATAACAAACATACTGATTGGTAAATATATAAAAGTAATAAAAGTAAGATAGTAAGCTTGAATCTACAACAATTTATGTTTATTGAAAAATTACAAGTGAATAAATTATGCCTATGCATGCCTTTACTACGTACACATTGATCACCGATATTTAATGAAAAATAGATAAAACATTATTCATCCTCATGTTGACAAGTCATCAAGGTATTCCGAAAAAAATTAAGGATCCCAAGTATGAGTGGGCAATTTCGAAATCCAGCAGTGCAATAGATTTTTATAAGTTATTTGTGTTTTGTTGTTGTGTTCATTTAGACATGTGTTGACATACGCTGAAGAAAAACTTCGTGGAAAAACACATTTTTTCTCCGTATGAAAAGGGGTTCTGTGGGACAGTTACAAACTGATTGATATCAATGATATTTCATCCCTCTACGATACTACATAGTTAGGAGCTACGATCTACGAAAGGTTCTCTTTGTGAAAATTTAAGAAAATTGCATTATTTTTTAGACATGCTACATAATTTTACATGCAATTTGTATATGGTTGACAACGAAATTGAATGAATTAGTTAGATGAAGATAATCGAAACCACAAGAACAACATAATCCTACATTTTACATAAAAGTTTAAAGTTCAAGTTCACACATTTATATAGCGTCTATTTGCTTTCTTGCACTTAAAAGCAGGAAACAGTCTATTTACTCGCGTCAAAACTGGGTATCAAATGCTTACGTTACACGTATCGCTTTGTTAGCCGTAAGTGGGTAGTCGACACATCAATCAGGCGCGTACGCATAACGTGAGTGAATATATTCGAAGAACATACTTCAAAGGCAGCAAGTAGATGTACCAGCTAAATTTGGGATCGTTTGAAACTTTGTAGAACATGTGATGCGTTGAAGAGTAGTCTGAGCAACATACTTAAGTACTCTCGAGATAAAAGAAGCAAGTACTTTCAACCACTGTTTTGTTTCATGTTATGGTATTTTACAGTGTAAAGTTATGTCCTACTGGCAGTAAACAATCTTGTGTACGTGCTGTTAAACTTGTTTATTGTTTAGTTCCGATTGAAATAAAATAATACTATCTTCATGCGTCTATTTGTTTCATTCCCTTTTATGATGTAGCATGTATTGTGGGGTTGAATATAGTGCGTTAACTACAACTATCATCTCAGGTTATATACGTAGCTTAGACTTAAATATATTTATGAGACGTCATAAATTGTGTGATGACACATATTTTTCTTGTTACATCATGTTACTGATAACTTAAATGAGGTACTCAAAGTCTTCATATTCAATTCTGGTGTTCAGCAGAATTTTTGACTCTTAATACAACAGTTTTTCTTTTAAAATCCTTATGAAATACCTTTGCCAGCCAATGTTATCAAAGATATGCTAAAAGAAAATATTATCTAAAGAGAGATGAAAATGCGTACTAAGTAGACAGCGTTATAAAAATATTTGGTAACTTGTTAGTGGCCTTTCATAGCGACTACAAGTTCGTACCTTTACTTAACTAATACTCTATTCATGCTTTTGCATATTTTAAAAGTATTAGGCGTGATAGAGCTCCTCGTCTTCAATAAATATATTTCTAGACGAAAACATCACCGAAATTGTAACTTTATACTAGATGAAGTGATTTAAATCAATCGGTTGCCTTTTGAATTATGTATTTTTTGTATAATCAACTCGGGACTTTCCTAGAAATTCAATGGTATTGGCACAAGTCGGTAATTGGGCCTCGTTTTTATGTTAATCGTGAACTATGACCATGAGATAAGTGGGGCAGCTTATCGAAGTTCAAACAACGGAAAGGAAAATTAGTACCACATACATTAATGTATCATCAAGGCCACTTTGAAATAAAAAAACCACATAAATGCACATATATTGCGAAAATATAGTATTCTTAAAGAGGTGCGAGACGCAGACATCGTAAATATACCTACGCCACGTTTTGTGCATACTTTGTATAGGTGTGTCATGTACTATGTATTTTCCAAACCGCAGCTGAAGCTGACATTTGTTATACAAGCGAAATGATAACATCACAAGATAATATACCATTCACATAAGAACATACCCGATGCAAATGTCGCTGGTAGAATATTATTATTGTATTTGTGGTACAAAGAGATTATCTCGATCGCGTTACGAGTTATGACATGTAGCTAATGTCGGATGAAGAGATGAATCAGATGTCGTAATCTGGGTTCTTGTATATGTTTCCTGTTCGATTTGTCATAAAGGTTTGGATTATAAGAAGGCATAATTTGTTTTTTATTTACTTACGTACACAAGAATGTTACACCTTTTAATCTCCAAACAGATGATCAGAGGTATGCAATGTAACACTCATTTTCTGCGTTATTTTGTAAAATCCATATTTAAGAGTAAGCCTAGCCAAAAAAATAAGCATAAGTTATTTTTAAAAGTATTTTACTATGCTGTGAATGCGTCATATATTTGTGATTATGTCGCACATCTTAGTTACCTTGACTATATACTATGGAGCAGTATTCCATTGACAACCATTGTGGGAGTAGAAAATGTAAACTTTTTGTCCGTTAATGTTAGTGCCTACGTAAAAATATTTATAGACAGTTTAACCTAAATAGAAAGGAAAAGTGTTTGAAATCCAAACGTAGGTAGATCATAATAGAAAGTAGAGTTTATTCAATCAAGCATAAACTTCCGTAGTTTACGAGGTAAACGTTTTAATTAATGTTGCTGTTGTTTCGCTAATTATGAATGATAATTTATTGAATAATATTTGAACTCGGACGTAGTCTGTGCGTCAACTTCAGTGTATTGATTTGTTGACATTGTTGGAGCTATTGACGTACACGTAACGACACAACAACTGCATGCATTGACATTCCGGCTCAATTATTGGATTTGACGCATTGTCTATCTTAATAGTACATTATGTACGTAGGGACATGTCTACGTTGTTAAATAGTCGTTATTGTCAGATAACGTGTCCGATAAATTAAACAACGATCCTAAATATGGCAATACATTTTAACTATTACAAGATCGACGTGTCACGCACAGTCCGTGTCGCGTATCATAAAAAAATACTAAATAAACATTATTCACTCAAACTTTTACCATTGTTTATTGTTCGTAGATACGTTAACTATCAGTGAGTTAAATTGATGAAATTATCGTTGTTACAAGACTTTAGACATGGTCTTATTAGTGAGCGGCCTAATTAGCAAATTGAATCACGCTTCAATACGCCTATCTGTATTATTTGCATGTGTGTTAGCTTGTATACACTTATCGTCGTTTAATTGCCTCTCTGACCTGTCTGTTCGATATATCTTCATTTTATGGATACGATTCCGAGAAACGCGATTCAATTGTTGTGTCTTTGTTGATATCTCGTGTTATTCAGTACCTACAGAAATAATATACGTTCGTCGTGTCGAGAGGGGCCCGTTGCGTAGTGCGTGTGGCGAATTTGGCGAGGCGTTTGTGTAGGGGTGGCAGTCGGCTGGCAGCATGGGCAGGGTGACTGAGGGCGAGGGCTGCCTGCGACGGAACCTTCGCCCTGATGACCCACATCCGCGCGCCCCGCCGCCGCCGCCGCCGCGCTCTCTGCCGCATTTCTTTCTAGGTATATTCACCGTCTCAATTAGAACGTCATTAGCTTCACTTCTCTTCTATTGTCATTACTTCAAAATAATGATGCTGATTCAATGTGACGGTAGTTAAGTTAAAGTGTAGTAATATATTATTAACTGCACTATAGTTGCAAAATTATAATTTGCATTAAAATATGAAATATTAAAGGAAGTAAATTATATAATTTAACTAAGAAAGTGCGCACCTACGTTGTTTATCCAATACAGAATACTGGGAATTTCGAAGTAGTAAGTAGTTCTAGTTGAATAACACTTTATAATTATCAACTTAGCATCCTTAATTTAAAAATAGTCTTAAATTACACTGTTGCTTTAAGCACTTACCTAATTAAAACTATCTTTTGGTAAATATTTATGTTAGCCAGATCCAGAGCATTGTTTGTCTTCTACCAACTGATAATAATGTTATCACAGTTATCAGTTCAACACACCTACTAGTGACTTCAGTTTCATGTCTGCTTGCTCTGTTGTGTACGCTCTCTCTATGTTTGTTTTGTATTTAAAAGTAAGTTTGAGTAACTCTATTACTTTCTTTTTACCCTGTGGATTACACTACTAAAATGAAAGCTACCAGGTTCAATAAGTAACTCAAATAACCATTTAGGTATCACAAAATGTTTTAAATTTAAACAAACAATTTTACTCTTTGTTGTGTTGGCGGTGCATTTCATTGGTACAAGACCACGTGGTTGTCGTGATATGGTGAACTATGAAATTAATAATATTATGATGAGCAGTAGTCGGAGCGAGGTATTGAGTCGGCGTGACAGCGGCGGCGCAGCGTTGACGCAGCGGGTGGCGTGGTGAAGCAAGAGGTGGAGCGAGTGGGAGAGCGGACTGCGGAGTGCGGGCGCAGGTGTACTGACCGGTGTGCGCGGGCGGGTCGGGCGGCTCGGGCGGCGGCGACGGCTCGGTGGTGTTGGAAGGCGCGCTCGCGCAAGCGGCCGCCGACGGCGCATCTTCCGCGGCGCGGGCGGAGGGCGGCGGCGACGGGCCGGGGAGGCGCGCAGAGCGCGACCAGCCGCAGCAGCGCCACGCACCACCACCAGAGCACGGCGGCCAGCGCGCGGGCAGCGCGCCCGACGCGGCCCGGGGCCCTCTCGCGACCGAAATACGCGCACCGTTGACTCGTGCACCGGCGAGCTCGTTCCCTCACCCGGGTATTCGTGCGGCGTCGGGACGGCTGGCGAAGCGACGCGGGTGCGCGCGCGGCCACACGGCGACTGGGGCGCCGTTCCCGAGAGCGTACGACCGCGCCCGAACACTATTTCGGGAGCGACGCTCCGCGCCGCTGCCGCCGCCCGCCCGCCGCACGCTGCCAATTTTACGCGAAATTGCGGGCGGGCGGTGATGCGATATGTACCACGCCGCGGCCACCTGCATCTGCGCTACCGGTGCACTGCTCAATAACATTCTGTAGGGATTTGCCTTTTTCATTGAGGGGGTTTTTTGCGAGGAGAAGTTGAGGGCGCGGATCCGCACGCCGCTGCTTCGCCGCCGCCGCTCGACACGTGCGCCACCCGTCTACTCAAAATAGTCGGCGGCGAACGTGCTGCTGGCCCGTGTCAATAGATACAATGTCGCAGCTATTGGCAAGGAAACAGAGACTCGCACTATCTCACTGTCTCGCGCTCTCTGTGTTGTGAATTCTTATGCACGGTTTATATTTAGATGTAAAATTATTTCTGATATAGATAGGTGTTTGACATTACGTTGAACTCTCATACGTCGGGAAGCTCCACCTGTATAAATATTCTGTGCCATAGCAGCGTAATGTTTGAAATGTTATTTAGTAAATCTGTCATGTACCGTACCTAAATAATAAGCAACGGCTAAAATCTAGAAACAATATAACACCTCTCAATAAATGTCTCGTGTCATAATTAACAGTCATAAAATATGAAATGATAATAAACTATTTTCATTGTTGAATTCAAATTATGATTTGATGACGTCAATAAATATAATGATGCAACGATTTAATATTAATGTTAGAATGAACTCGCTGGTTTTCATAGGAAATGTTTAATATGATTGCATATTACAAAATCAGTTAAAGACGAGTAACAAAATAAATGTATAGTTCAAAAAGCAAAAAAAATCACTTCACAAAAAACCTATTTTGCTTTTTACTTTTTGTGGATTTTTAATTTTTGGTTTTGTAGTCGCTTCTTTTAAACGCAGTTTTTTATTTTTATTGTTTGTTTAACAGGCCTGATATACTGTGTTTAACCCAGAGGAGTACAAAGTTCTCATTAATATAAAATAATCAACCCCAAACGACAGGTAGTTACTGTTAACCGTTGAGGAGTTCCCTTAGCTATCATACTACTTCATCATGAGGCCTTCCTAATGAAATTAGTTAAAAATAAAATTTTAATCATATACGTGCTTGACTGCTCGTCATCAGGAGAAATCCAATGATCCCAAAATCAACCTTTTTACTATTAGGCAGTGGAGTTAGTCGACTAATGGGCAGGCAGTTTACACTATTTTAAATCTGTATTATATTGTAAGCTGTGTTACATAGGCTACTATTCATATTGGTTTATTGGGTATGCATGTGTGAGTGCATGGGTGCATGAAAATCTTAAGATAAGGCGAGTGTAGCATTTAAACAGTATGTGGTAAGGATAAAAAGAAAGAGGACGATAAAAGAAAAATGAGGTGGTTGCTAGGATGACGTCTGATGGAAGGAAATCGAATCAAATACCATAGAATGAGAGCAGGAAGACGGACAGATGAATGAAAAAATTGTTTTACTCAGTGTAATAAGTACGTTTTTTTGAGCACGCATGATAAATTTCTTTTGTAAAATTTCTTCATTGTGAAACGATACAAGTTAGACACTTAATTATCATGTCCCTCTTGTTTTTTTATTCTATATAGTAGATACTTTAAGCCGTTATAAGTCTTAGTAATGAGGATTATACCAAATGGATTGGAAATTGCCGCGTCGGTGGTAATAGGCTTTAACCAGTGGCCTAATAAAGGTTGTATGGTTGTATAATATTAGGTCATCGTTCCATAATAGATTATTATTTTCACTTGCGACCTGATTTTGGGATCATGGTATATTGTAATACAATCGGTATAAACATACTCAAAAGAAAGCATAATCCTTATTAATAGTGATAGTTTTTATTTTTTTGTGGGGGGAATTCATCTAATGACTTCTCTCGCCAGGGCGAGGCGAGAGGGAGTGTCAGATTCTTACTGACTAAAAACAACTCCGTTCCTACTCCTGCTTGTCGAGCCGGAGCCCCGAGGTAAGCCCGCAAGGTAGTCCCCAGCTCCGGATCAGTAATAGTACATTGGAAAGTAATATAGACTACATTTTTCATTTGATCACAGAGGAGAAAGTGTGGGTAACAGATGGTTATACTTAAAATTAAAATCTCAAATCTAAATCTAAATCTAAATCTAAATCTAAAATCTAAAATCTAAAATCTAAAATCTAAAATCTAAAATCTAAAATCTAAAATCTAAAATCTAAAATCTAAAATCTAAAATCTAAAATCTAAATCTAATTTTAAATAAAGGCATGTATACATATTCCTATCTCAAGGAAGGAACTGGGAAAACGCTGGGATGATAAAGATGATATTTTTATCTTAAATGATTAAATGTATGCAAGAAGTCTATATAAAAGGTAATTATTTTACTAACAATTAATCGTGGTATCACGAAAAAAATATTTTAAATAATATTGACGATAATGAAAAATACTGGTCACGTATTTTATTTTTATTTTGTCGTCTAAAAATACAATACTTACACAAAACGATTAAAATGTAGGAGTAGGAGCTAATTACGCCACTTTTATAGTAAAGTATAAAACGTACACAAAAGTGACGTCACATAAACCTATATCCTGAACTAGAAGACTTACTATAGGGGTTTTTATGGGATAGGGTGGCAAAAAGCAGACGCATCACCTGATGGTAAGCAATCAGCGCCTTCCATAGAAACCTGCCGACTTGTGAAGTTATGAGTACTTTGCCGAGGGCTTGATGTTTAACATATTTGGGGATTTAAAATCTCAATCATACGGAATACAACGCAAGAGTATTTCCACGCCAGTTTACTATGAGGCCGTGGCAATACTCTTGTTGAGCCGGGCCATTGTGGGTCTCCCACAATTACATGAATGCACATGTTACACCAGCTTATTATCAAATCTGTAAGATGTTGTTCAGTAGCTGACCATCCAGCTACTGCATCAACCGTGCAGTTACACTTTATGTCTATTGATTAGAATACAATTTTAAAGTTCAGTTAATACAATTATATCTTAATAAATAAATGTTGAAAGCTAACAGTCACATAATTTAAATCCAGAGTTACATTTCGTAATGTCGTAAGTTGCCCAGATTTTTTTCATTGAATCGTTTTCAGGACTACTATGTGTATGACTGAGTGTCATTTAATAACTGGCGCTTTGTGTATCATCATATACCAAATCGACCAAAGTGTTGGAGGTGTAGTTATAAATTGGCAGATCATTCGAACTTATTACAGACTGTATTAAATGACTTTTCTGTAAATAGTCATTGTAATATTAACGTTTTCCCTAAACAGTTAGTTAGGTAGAAATTCAAGAAGCCGATGATACATTTTTAAGTGGATGTATAGCATGGTAAGTTAGAAAAGGAATAAAGTAATATTATTATGTGACAGTAGAAACTAACTCGTTGATAGAGTACTACTGTTGGTCTCGATATCTGGATTGATAATCCTTGACTCTCAGATGAGGTCCTTCCCTGAACCAATCATCCCCCATTTAATAGGATTTCAGATTCATCGAGATGGAGGATTACGATACAGAAACTTTTAATTTATTTGGAGTAGAATACGTTTAGATATAAGTATTAGATATCTTCTTGTTACATAAGTCAAAATGAAATTAGGATATTTTCCTTTTCATTATTAAAAACAGTCATTTAATATATAAAGTCATTTAATATTACTTTTACTGCTAATTATTAAGTTAAAATAGCTAATATTTGTTGAATAATTTATATTTGGTTACATTTTTGCAACAGGCGTAGCATACCTAACTACATAAGTAGCATTGCATTTAAAATGTAGCAGAATAAAAACAACTGTAGATAATTATGAATTTATAAGATAAGAAAAAGGCCGTAAAGAGAGACTCTGCTTTAAACACTTGTGATGGAAATTGGAAAATGTCAGGGGCAAGGCGGTAGTGTCTTTGAAGCTCGACTGTTCGACTGAGATTCCTTTTAAATATTTTAAAAGTTCTAGGGAACTGTCAGCGTTAAGTACTCTTGTACTGCTATTATTAAAGGTCTTCTTGCTACGTTAATGTCTTCTTTAAAGTCGCCGATGACATTAATTACTTACTTTCAGTTTATTTATATAATACAATAATATAATTTGTAATTGAAAATTAAGAAGTAAATACGTCATGTTGATATTAGCAGTGGTTACTTAGAACACCCCAAAAAATGTATTATGAAGATAAAAAAACAAAACACTTTACTTTAAGTAAGGTCGTATTTCCCTATTAAATGAAAAGATCATCAGCAAAATAAATTAGTATAGAAATTATTACTAATGTATAGTACACACTAGACACATTAGATGTAAGCCAAAGAAAGTTGCCTTTTTAGTTATTGATAGAATATTAAGAATAATTACGTAAACACACACTTAAATTAATGACATAATTATTTACTGACATTACGTATTGGGGATGAGTAGCCTATTTAATACTTATCGAAATGCCTACCAATTAGTGGTTATTTTTGTACATGATACTAAAAGAGGAATCCCTGTCTGCTATTTGCAAATATGCAGGTATTAAATAATGTGGGCATAGACTGTACCAATTGTGTACAAAAGTTGCTAACCGGCTAACAACAGGAAGTATTTATATTGTTTAGTAATTTTTGGTTAATATTTATATAGAATATAAACAATGGCATTTATGTATGTACTAATTTAAGATATAATTATGATATGAACAAATCTTTACCACCTGTATTTTCCCTAAAACCTTCTCCTGAGATTGAGATATGTATACTATGCCGAAAACCGCATCAAAATCAATACAGCCAAACACGAGATAATCGCACATAAACGTACATACAACATGCATACACACACATACAAACAGGTGAAACTGAGAACCTCCTTTTTTGAAGTCGGTTAAATCGCTACGTGAATGAACGCGCTGTGCACTGACGTGAGAAATTGTAGATATGGAAAACCCATTCTGTTAATATTTCTAAGAAAGAGAAACTCATGAGATCTTGATAGTTACATGTGTTTATTTCACATCAGTTTAGTTCAATAGCAACATAAACCTACGTAATAATTCATTTCTATAGGAGTGTAGCAAAAATGAATATGCCATAAAAAGGATGTGAAAAAATGATACAGCACAAAAACCGAAGAAAGTGTTGTCGCGAAACAGGTTTTATTTTTGCTCAATAATACTAATAAGAGATTCGAGACCTGCGATCAATTGACCACATGTTATGTACCTATTATATAAATAAATAGTTACTTCATAATCTCATGAATACAACGTTGATGTACATCAATGGGTTACGTCCAGAATCCTGGCATTTATGGGTTGAAAACGGAGATTAGTTAATATAAGCGCATATTATGTACATAAATATTGTAATTTCAGAAAAGGTATTAAAATTAAAAGGCATGTAGTAGTAAAACTTTGTCTCATACTAGCCTCGCCTGCGTTCACGTAGGATAAAAAGTATATGTTATTCTAGATCATAATCTATCTCTGTTCCAAATTTTATCCCGGTCCCTTCAGCAGTTTTGACGTGATTGGATAACAAACATACTCTAGGTAAATATAAAAGTAAGATAGTAAGCTTGAATCTACAACAATTTATGTTTATTGAAAAATTACAAGTGAATAAATTATGCCTATGCATGCCTTTACTACGTACACATTGATCACCGATATTTAATGAAAAATAGATAAAACATTATTCATCCTCATGTTGACAAGTCATCAAGGTATTCCGAAAAAAATTAAGGATCCCAAGTATGAGTGGGCAATTTCGAAATTGTGTTCGTTTAGACATGTGTTGACATACGCTGAAGAAAAACTTCGTGGAAAAACACATTTTTTCTCCGTATGAAAAGGGGTTCTGTGGGACAGTTACAAACTGATTGATATCAATGATATTTCATCCCTCTACGATACTACATAGTTAGGAGCTACGATCTACGAAAGGTTCTCTTTGTGAAAATTGAAGAAAATTGCATTATTTTTTAGACATGTAACATAATTTTTCATGCAATTTGTATATGGTTGACAACGAAATTGAATAAATAAGTTAGAATAATGAGGATAATCGAAACCACAAGAACAACATAATCCTACATTTTACATAAAAGTTTAAAGTTCAAGTTCACACATTTATATAGCGTCTATTTGCTGTCTTGCACTTAAAAGCAGGAAACAGTCTATTTACTCGCGTCAAAACTGGGTATCAAATGCTTACGTTACACGTATCGCTTTGTTAGCCGTAAGTGGGTAGTCGACACATCAATCAGGCGCGTACGCATAACGTGAGTGAATATATTCGAAGAACATACTTCAAAGGCAGCAAGTAGATGTACCAGCTAAATTTGGGATCGTTTGAAACTTTGTAGAACATGTGATGCGTTGAAGAGTAGTCTGAGCAACATACTTAAGTACTCTCGAGATAAAAGAAGCAAGTACTTTCAACCACTGTTTTGTTTCATGTTATGGTATTTTACAGTGTAAAGTTATGTCCTACGGGCTGTAAACAATCTTGTGTACGTGCTGTTAAACTTGTTTATTGTTTAGTTCCGATTGAAATAAAATAATACTATCTTCATGCGTCTATTTGTTTCATTCCCTTTTATGATGTAGCATGTATTGTGGGGTTGAATATAGTGCGTTAACTACAACTATCATCTCAGGTTATATACGTAGCTTAGACTTAAATATATTTATGAGACGTCATAAATTGTGTGATGACACATATTTTTCTTGTTACATCATGTTACTGATAACTTAAATGAGGTACTCAAAGTCTTCATATTCAATTCTGGTGTTCAGCAGAATTTTTGACTCTTAATACAACAGTTTTTCTTTTAAAATCCTTATGAAATACCTTTGCCAGCCAATGTTATCAAAGATATGCTAAAAGAAAATATTATCTAAAGAGAGATGAAAATGCGTACTAAGTAGACAGCGTTATAAAAATATTTGGTAACTTGTTAGTGGCCTTTCATAGCGACTACAAGTTCGTACCTTTACTTAACTAATACTCTATTCATGCTTTTGCATATTTTAAAAGTATTAGGCGTGATAGAGCTCCTCGTCTTCAATAAATATATTTCTAGACGAAAACATCACCGAAATTGTAACTTTATACTAGATGAAGTGATTTAAATCAATCGGTTGCCTTTTGAATTATGTATTTTTTGTATAATCAACTCGGGACTTTCCTAGAAATTCAATGGTTTTGGTACAAGTCGGTAATTGGGCCTCGTTTTTATGTTAATCGTGAACTATGACCATGAGATAAGTGGGGCAGCTTATCGAAGTTCAAACAACGGAAAGGAAAATTAGTACCACATACATTAATGTATCATCAAGGCCACTTTGAAATAAAAAAACCACATAAATGCACATATATTGCGAAAATATAGTATTCTTAAAGAGGTGCGAGACGCAGACATCGTAAATATACCTACGCCACGTTTTGTGCATACTTTGTATAGGTGTGTCATGTACTATGTATTTTCCAAACCGCAGCTGAAGCTGACATTTGTTATACAAGCGAAATGATAACATCACAAGATAATATACCATTCACATAAGAACATACCCGATGCAAATGTCGCTGGTAGAATATTATTATTGTATTTGTGGTACAAAGAGATTATCTCGATCGCGTTACGAGTTATGACATGTAGCTAATGTCGGATGAAGAGATGAATCAGATGTCGTAATCTGGGTTCTTGTATATGTTTCCTGTTCGATTTGTCATAAAGGTTTGGATTATAAGAAGGCATAATTTGTTTTTTATTTACTTACGTACACAAGAATGTTACACCTTTTAATCTCCAAACAGATGATCAGAGGTATGCAATGTAACACTCATTTTCTGCGTTATTTTGTAAAATCCATATTTAAGAGTAAGCCTAGCCAAAAAAATAAGCATAAGTTATTTTTAAAAGTATTTTACTATGCTGTGAATGCGTCATATATTTGTGATTATGTCGCACATCTTAGTTACCTTGACTATATACTATGGAGCAGTATTCCATTGACAACCATTGTGGGAGTAGAAAATGTAAACTTTTTGTCCGTTAATGTTAGTGCCTACGTAAAAATATTTATAGACAGTTTAACCTAAATAGAAAGGAAAAGTGTTTGAAATCCAAACGTAGGTAGATCATAATAGAAAGTAGAGTTTATTCAATCAAGCATAAACTTCCGTAGTTTACGAGGTAAACGTTTTAATTAATGTTGCTGTTGTTTCGCTAATTATGAATGATAATTTATTGAATAATATTTGAACTCGGACGTAGTGTCTGTGCGTCAACTTCAGTGTATTGATTTGTTGACATTGTTGGAGCTATTGACGTACACGTAACGACACAACAACTGCATGCATTGACATTCCGGCTCAATTATTGGATTTGACGCATTGTCTATCTTAATAGTACATTATGTACGTAGGGACATGTCTACGTTGTTAAATAGTCGTTATTGTCAGATAACGTGTCCGATAAATTAAACAACGATCCTAAATATGGCAATACATTTTAACTATTACAAGATCGACGTGTCACGCACAGTCCGTGTCGCGTATCATAAAAAAATACTAAATAAACATTATTCACTCAAACTTTTACCATTGTTTATTGTTCGTAGATACGTTAACTATCAGTGAGTTAAATTGATGAAATTATCGTTGTTACAAGACTTTAGACATGGTCTTATTAGTGAGCGGCCTAATTAGCAAATTGAATCACGCTTCAATACGCCTATCTGTATTATTTGCATGTGTGTTAGCTTGTATACACTTATCGTCGTTTAATTGCCTCTCTGACCTGTCTGTTCGATATATCTTCATTTTATGGATACGATTCCGAGAAACGCGATTCAATTGTTGTGTCTTTGTTGATATCTCGTGTTATTCAGTACCTACAGAAATAATATACGTTCGTCGTGTCGAGAGGGGCCCGTTGCGTAGTGCGTGTGGCGAATTTGGCGAGGCGTTTGTGTAGGGGTGGCAGTCGGCTGGCAGCATGGGCAGGGTGACTGAGGGCGAGGGCTGCCTGCGACGGAACCTTCGCCCTGATGACCCACATCCGCGCGCCCCGCCGCCGCCGCCGCCGCGCTCTCTGCCGCATTTCTTTCTAGGTATATTCACCGTCTCAATTAGAACGTCATTAGTTTCACTTCTCTTCTATTGTCATTACTTCAAAATAATGATGCTGATTCAATGTGACGGTAGTTAAGTTAAAGTGTAGTAATATATTATTAACTGCACTATAGTTGCAAAATTATAATTTGCATTAAAATATGAAATATTAAAGGAAGTAAATTATATAATTTAACTAAGAAAGTGCGCACCTACGTTGTTTATCCAATACAGAATACTGGGAATTTCGAAGTAGTAAGTAGTTCTAGTTGAATAACACTTTATAATTATCAACTTAGCATCCTTAATTTAAAAATAGTCTTAAATTACACTGTTGCTTTAAGCACTTACCTAATTAAAACTATCTTTTGGTAAATATTTATGTTAGCCAGATCCAGAGCATTGTTTGTCTTCTACCAACTGATAATAATGTTATCACAGTTATCAGTTCAACACACCTACTAGTGACTTCAGTTTCATGTCTGCTTGCTATGTTGTGTACGCTCTCACTATGTTTGTTTTGTATTTAAAAGTAAGTTTGAGTAACTCTATTACTTTCTTTTTACCCTGTGGATTACACTACTAAAATGAAAGCTACCAGGTTCAATAAGTAACTCAAATAACCATTTAGGTATCACAAAATGTTTTAAATTTAAACAAACAATTTTACTCTTTGTTGTGTTGGCGGTGCATTTCATTGGTACAAGACCACGTGGTTGTCGTGATATGGTGAACTATGAAATTAATAATATTATGATGAGCAGTAGTCGGAGCGAGGTATTGAGTCGGCGTGACAGCGGCGGCGCAGCGTTGACGCAGCGGGTGGCGTGGTGAAGCAAGAGGTGGAGCGAGTGGGAGAGCGGACTGCGGAGTGCGGGCGCAGGTGTACTGACCGGTGTGCGCGGGCGGGTCGGGCGGCTCGGGCGGCGGCGACGGCTCGGTGGTGTTGGAAGGCGCGCTCGCGCAAGCGGCCGCCGACGGCGCATCTTCCGCGGCGCGGGCGGAGGGCGGCGGCGACGGGCCGGGGGGAGGCGCGCAGAGCGCGACCAGCCGCAGCAGCGCCACGCACCACCACCAGAGCACGGCGGCCAGCGCGCGGGCAGCGCGCCCGACGCGGCCCGGGGCCCTCTCGCGACCGAAATACGCGCACCGTTGACTCGTGCACCGGCGAGCTCGTTCCCTCACCCGGGTATTCGTGCGGCGTCGGGACGGCTGGCGAAGCGACGCGGGTGCGCGCGCGCGGCCACACGGCGACTGGGGCGCCGTTCCCGAGAGCGTACGACCGCGCCCGAACACTATTTCGGGAGCGACGCTCCGCGCCGCTGCCGCCGCCCGCCCGCCGCACGCTGCCAATTTTACGCGAAATTGCGGGCGGGCGGTGATGCGATATGTACCACGCCGCGGCCACCTGCATCTGCGCTACCGGTGCACTGCTCAATAACATTCTGTAGGGATTTGCCTTTTTCATTGAGGGGTTTTTTGCGAGGAGAAGTTGAGGGCGCGGATCCGCACGCCGCTGCTTCGCCGCCGCCGCTCGACACGTGCGCCACCCGTCTACTCAAAATAGTCGGCGGCGAACGTGCTGCTGGCCCGTGTCAATAGATACAATGTCGCAGCTATTGGCAAGGAAACAGAGACTCGCACTATCTCACTGTCTCGCGCTCTCTGTGTTGTGAATTCTTATGCACGGTTTATATTTAGATGTAAAATTATTTCTGATATAGATAGGTGTTTGACATTACGTTGAACTCTCATACGTCGGGAAGCTCCACCTGTATAAATATTCTGTGCCATAGCAGCGTAATGTTTGAAATGTTATTTAGTAAATCTGTCATGTACCGTACCTAAATAATAAGCAACGGCTAAAATCTAGAAACAATATAACACCTCTCAATAAATGTCTCGTGTCATAATTAACAGTCATAAAATATGAAATGATAATAAACTATTTTCATTGTTGAATTCAAATTATGATTTGATGACGTCAATAAATATAATGATGCAACGATTTAATATTAATGTTAGAATGAACTCGCTGGTTTTCATAGGAAATGTTTAATATGATTGCATATTACGAAATCAGTTAAAGACGAGTAACAAAATAAATGTATAGTTCAAAAAGCAAAAAAAATCACTTCACAAAAAACCTATTTTGCTTTTTACTTTTTGTGGATTTTTAATTTTTGGTTTTGTAGTCGCTTCTTTTAAACGCAGTTTTTTATTTTTATTGTTTGTTTAACAGGCCTGATATACTGTGTTTAACCCAGAGGAGTACAAAGTTCTCATTAATATAAAATAATCAACCCCAAACGACAGGTAGTTACTGTTAACCGTTGAGGAGTTCCCTTAGCTATCATACTACTTCATCATGAGGCCTTCCTAATGAAATTAGTTAAAAATAAAATTTTAATCATATACGTGCTTGACTGCTCGTCATCAGGAGAAATCCAATGATCCCAAAATCAACCTTTTTACTATTAGGCAGTGGAGTTAGTCGACTAATGGGCAGGCAGTTTACACTATTTTAAATCTGTATTATATTGTAAGCTGTGTTACATAGGCTACTATTCATATTGGTTTATTGGGTATGCATGTGTGAGTGCATGGGTGCATGAAAATCTTAAGATAAGGCGAGTGTAGCATTTAAACAGTATGTGGTAAGGATAAAAAGAAAGAGGACGATAAAAGAAAAATGAGGTGGTTGCTAGGATGACGTCTGATGGAAGGAAATCGAATCAAATACCATAGAATGAGAGCAGGAAGACGGACAGATGAATGAAAAAATAGTTTTACTCAGTGTAATAAGTACGTTTTTTTGAGCACGCATGATAAATTTCTTTTGTAAAATTTCTTCATTGTGAAACGATACAAGTTAGACACTTAATTATCATGTCCCTCTTGTTTTTTTATTCTATATAGTAGATACTTTAAGCCGTTATAAGTCTTAGTAATGAGGATTTATTACCAAATGGATTGGAAATTGCCGCGTCGGTGGTAATAGGCTTTAACCAGTGGCCTAATAAAGGTTGTATGGTTGTATAATATTAGGTCATCGTTCCATAATAGATTATTATTTTCACTTGCGACCTGATTTTGGGATCATGGTATATTGTAATACAATCGGTATAAACATACTCAAAAGAAAGCATAATCCTTATTAATAGTGATAGTTTTTATTTTTTTGTGGGGGGAATTCATCTAATGACTTCTCTCGCCAGGGCGAGGCGAGAGGGAGTGTCAGATTCTTACTGACTAAAAACAACTCCGTTCCTACTCCTGCTTGTCGAGCCGGAGCCCCGAGGTAAGCCCGCAAGGTAGTCCCCAGCTCCGGATCAGTAATAGTACATTGGAAAGTAATATAGACTACATTTTTCATTTGATCACAGAGGAGAAAGTGTGGGTAACAGATGGTTATACTTAAAATTAAAATCTCAAATCTAAATCTAAATCTAAATCTAAAATCTAAAATCTAAAATCTAAAATCTAAAATCTAAAATCTAAAATCTAAAATCTAAAATCTAAAATCTAAAATCTAAATCTAATTTTAAATAAAGGCATGTATACATATTCCTATCTCAAGGAAGGAACTGGGAAAACGCTGGGATGATAAAGATGATATTTTTATCTTAAATGATTAAATGTATGCAAGAAGTCTATATAAAAGGTAATTATTTTACTAACAATTAATCGTGGTATCACGAAAAAAATATTTTAAATAATATTGACGATAATGAAAAATACTGGTCACGTATTTTATTTTTATTTTGTCGTCTAAAAATACAATACTTACACAAAACGATTAAAATGTAGGAGTAGGAGCTAATTACGCCACTTTTATAGTAAAGTATAAAACGTACACAAAAGTGACGTCACATAAACCTATATCCTGAACTAGAAGACTTACTATAGGGGTTTTTATGGGATAGGGTGGCAAAAAGCAGACGCATCACCTGATGGTAAGCAATCAGCGCCTTCCATAGAAACCTGCCGACTTGTGAAGTTATGAGTACTTTGCCGAGGGCTTGATGTTTAACATATTTGGGGATTTAAAATCTCAATCATACGGAATACAACGCAAGAGTATTTCCACGCCAGTTTACTATGAGGCCGTGGCAATACTCTTGTTGAGCCGGGCCATTGTGGGTCTCCCACAATTACATGAATGCACATGTTACACCAGCTTATTATCAAATCTGTAAGATGTTGTTCAGTAGCTGACCATCCAGCTACTGCATCAACCGTGCAGTTACACTTTATGTCTATTGATTAGAATACAATTTTAAAGTTCAGTTAATACAATTATATCTTAATAAATAAATGTTGAAAGCTAACAGTCACATAATTTAAATCCAGAGTTACATTTCGTAATGTCGTAAGTTGCCCAGATTTTTTTCATTGAATCGTTTTCAGGACTACTATGTGTATGACTGAGTGTCATTTAATAACTGGCGCTTTGTGTATCATCATATACCAAATCGACCAAAGTGTTGGAGGTGTAGTTATAAATTGGCAGATCATTCGAACTTATTACAGACTGTATTAAATGACTTTTCTGTAAATAGTCATAGTAATGTTAACGTTTTCCGTAAAGAGTTAAAGGTAAAAATTCAAGAAGCCAATGATACATTTTTAAATGGATGTATAGCATGTTAAGTTAGAAAAGGATTAAAGTAATATTATTATGTGACAGTAGAAACTAGCTCGTTGATAGAGTACTACTGTTGGTCTCGATATCTGGATTGATAACCTTAATTGTGTTTATTGTATTTTGGAAATTCTCAGTAGTAACATAGTGGTGTCGGGGAAGGTGACAATTTTATGGCAATATACCCTTGGACTCATTACATAACTGGTGTAAAGGTAGTGTTACATTTCCCTTCACCTCTACCAGGAAATAAAAGGCGTGATTCCATATATTATGTATGGAGATAGTGGTAGATGCAACGTGACCATGTGACATCGCAGGCTGCGCTAGGCGGCGGCGCGGCGCGGTCACTGCACCGAGGTCGCGATGCACCGGAGCATGTGGCCACTTCACGCCCCGCACCCCGCACCCCGCACCCTCTGCCGACACAGCCTTGCGAACAAGATACGAAAGAACAGCGACTTTTAATCTAGTGACCTTTCAGATGTACATATTTTGGTAGGTTTCCCTGATAATATACATATAACTTGCATTCACAACAATAAATCACGTTAGGGAAAGTCACACCAGACGATATAAAAATGCTGCTCATTTTGTTCATAGACTAAGCGGATACGTATAACATTTGGTATTATTTTTGTATAAATTAGTAACGGCTGTGTACGGCTGGTGCCATATGTCCACTCAAAGGTGGGTAGTCTACTCAAAAACAGCCAGCTGAACCATATAGACATTGATTTTTAAATTATGAAAAACAGATTACAGTTACAATATGGATTTCAGATCCCGCTTTGCTTATACATCGAGACCTCTTGGTCCGCTCTCACCGGTTACTTTAAATTTTCATTAGCACGGCGGACCGCCGCCCGCCTCTCGCCGCCCGGGCGCCGACGACGTCTGCAATTACATTTCGCAATTTACAAATTGTCTTTTTATTTACGATGTATGCTTTCGTGAACACTTGCTTTATCCTTAACTTGTTTAAATTGCACCCTTTTCCTTCAAGTGTATTTTTATTCATTCCCAATTATACCTTTCGCTTTAAAACAGTTTGCAAGTAACATTTTATTTGCCTAAACTTTATATGAATCTTTATTATTTTTTTAATTATTCATATAAATATCATTTACATAATAGTTATTTGTAATAAAATAACATTTTACGTGGAAATTGACAGTTGAGATTAGTTAATTACTGACGTTTTGATGTCTGCACGCGTTGATGTCTTTTGTTCTATTGAAGATTTTGGTCTCTTGATCAATGAAAATCCGAACTTAACAAAAGATTACACTTATTTATATTTTGTTGCATATTATATAACAAGGTACCTGAATTAGGCAACTGAAAGATTTAATTAATAGTTTATTTTAGTTTAATTAAAACTGAAAGATAAAGAGTTACGTTTCGGTAACAGCGAATTACACATTATTGGAATCTAAGGATTTTCATAGGCTAAAAAATAATAAAAAAGGAAGACTAAAATATGTACAACTTAAAACATTAAAATTATATTTAGGATTTTTATTAATTACAAATATAAAATAAGACGTAAATAAGACGATACGAAAAATACGATTAGTGCTGAAAATATTTCTCGTAGCAGAAGGATTGACAAATTGATTAAATCCTGAGTCTGTACACAAAGCTTTGTGTGTTATAGGACTTATAGGCCTGTAAAAATGGATTTTTAAATATATTAAATATTCTATCTTCCTTCTTATGGGTTTCCCAAGAATTGTGTCAATATGAGGCGCATGTTCAGCCTCACATGGAATACTGTTCTCATGTTTAGGGGGCAGTATCAGCTTCTTCCTCTGGACCACGTTTAGCGGCGGCGTGCGGTTGGGATTGTTGAGTGTCAGGATAATTCAAACCGACTTGACATTTTGGCAATGCGTACAGATCTACCGTCGTTGTGCATTCTCTATCGCTTAAACCACGGGGAGTGTTCTAAGGATTTTTTTGGTCTGATACCCGCCGTGTCTGTTCGCCATCGACCTACACAACATCACTTTCATCTCGATCATATAGATGGTTGGCAGGCCACAACTGTGCGATTCTCACGAACCTTTCTGCCTCGGACAATAAATTGTGGAATAAGCTGTCGTTGGTGGTATTTCCAAACTGATACGACCTTCAAACCTTCAAAAAGAGCGTATTCCGTTTTAAATGGCCGGCAACGCACTTGTGACTCCTCTGATGTTGTGGGTGTCCCTGTCCATGGGCGTTGATCGCTTACTATCAGGTGATCCACCAGCTCGTTTACCCCCGTAATCCATAAAAATATATACTAATCGTTTTAAAATGAAAATGTCTTTATATTTAAATACTAGCGGACCCGACAGACGTTGTCCTGTCTACACGTTAATTTGAAAAATTTATTCTTTTTTTAATAAGCTAAAACATTCTGGACCTTTTTGATGAAAATTATTATTCAAATGTTATGACAATATCTAACGTCATTAATATTTGACACTGCGGTGGTAGCGCCGTCCGTCGGATCCGATGTAAAACATTCCAAAATCAACAACTACTAATAAATTAAAAATTAATTAAAAAAACATTGTCCAGCGGACAAAATTGTGAATCTAAACCATTCTCAGATCCTCTTGAACACACACAAAAATTTTCATCAAAATCCATCTAGTCGTTTAAGAGGAGTTCAGTGACATACACACGTACAGAAGAATTATATATATAAAGATAAATGTTAATCCTCAAAAAGGAATTCTTGTAAGTGTGAAGTACAAATACATAAAATAAAACTGTCTTTCACATAAGAGTTAATACAAACATTTTCCACTCAAACAGTCTGTATGTTTCCATCACACGTAGGCTTATCTTTCGTTCTATTTCCACGCTATTAACTTTGGTGTAACGTTCCCCGGTAGTGGCAGTAGTTGGCAAGTTCACTCTTCAAACAAAGTAGTGTCGTGAGCATTGTTGGCGCCACTGAACTAAGGCCTGCCGACTGCAGCCTTTGTTCGCTTGTTAACACCACACACTTAGTAAGTACAGCTTTGTATGAGATTTATTAAGGTTGCAGATTTGTTAAGGTTGTAAAGGTATTTAGCACCACTTTGGAATTTTAGTAATTTAAGTTTGTAATTATATGACGTTATGATTCGGTTTAGTTTATTTAGAATAGTGATATTTTCATTATTTGTTTTGAAATACAATGTAAAGTTGATGGTATAGGGTCCCTGAAAATATCGCATTTACAGAAAACTAAAGTTTTACTTTATATCTTTGTGTTACTTGTTTATTGTTTTCTTGATAATATGCAAGTATAGCATCATGGCGACCTGCCAAACTTGGGCCCAATCACCATATTTGTTGTCATGCTCGCTGAATGCACTTCGCTCGTGTAAATGCAGTCAAATCCTTGCTCGCTGCATGACGTGTAAATTTTCAACAATCGATGTATAAGGCTTGCAAAAGGTTGACAGGATAATGGATGTTTTTAAATTGACAGATATCAAGATTGTTGCGTATGAATTCTTAAGTACTATCGAGATGCAAAGATGATATCTTACGACAAGATTACTTATCTGTTGTAATCGCTTTATGCATAGTAACTATGATCAAATTCGTCTTATGTTAAAATTAGTTATACTATTATAGTTCTGACTCAGACGTCAGAAAGTCTGTATTAGGCTTTAAGGTTCAATATACCACATGTAAGTCGCAGACGGTCTAATAGTTAACCGCAACACAAAAACTTGTTTTGACTATCGTCTTCAATTATTTTACCTCCACCAGACTGCCACAATTAGGAAACTAGTTGGATCTTAGGCAATAGTAGCGTTTCTATTATGCATTTGTCTAGTAATTTATACATATTAAGTGTTTTGTGTGTGAGAATCGTGCATCCCGTAAAGGAATCATGCCTTTTGTTCTGCTGTATCGAGCGAGTAGCATTAAAGAGTGGGCAGTGTCGTGTAATCAATCGGAGTTATCTGTTTACGTGTGGAGCGTCGACCTCGCGCCCCCGCGCCCCGCGCCCCCGTCCCGCGCCCTGCCGCGTGGTACCCCCCCGGGTCGGGCGCCACCGCGGGCCCAGCCGCGGCCCGCGCTTATCGCTCGCTGTGCACCCGGTGTTCCGCTTTGTTCTCAATTCCACGCTGACTTTGTATACATGCGTATGTGCAATTAATTGTTTGCATATAATATGTCTATTGTAGTCTCAGTGCTGTCTGAACATTTGCTGTAAACCATTACAATGGAATTGACAATGGTACTACAATAGGTCCTTTTGATTGCTGATCTAAACATAAACACATCAATCACAAACAACGTCTGGATTTCTTTGTAAAGATGCTGTACGAACTTCGTAGCAATAATGACGTAACAGACTGACTATGTGTCTACCGTTCATTCCATCTTTCACTAAAATTAAAATAAGCCGTGACACAAGATCACGTTATTCAGTGACGGGTCTCCAGATATATAGACTGCGATAAAATCATCTGAGGATTTCGGTACACTGCTTCATTTCAACACATCACTAGCAATAAAACGGACTTCAATAGACAAGATTTATATCTTGTAAATGCCATTCGTCTCTCTGGTCCTTCTAGACGAATTTTATTAATTTATGCATAATCTTGTTATATTATTACTATCTCCAACGTTTACATGACGCTACTATGATATATTCAGTCTGTGATGTTGTGAAGTTTTATTAGTGTCGTCTAGTCTTTCTAATACACATGTATGAATAATATAGTAAGCCGAAATATTTGTAAAGAACTTGGGATTACGAATTCTCGACGACTCTCTAAAGAGATATAGAATATCGATGATTACTGGTGTTGACCCGACAATGTCTAGACTATATGAAATGTTAATAACAAAGTGATTGGAACAACCAATCAGACTAATGTTATGGCATTTATTTCGACACCTCGCTCCGAACTCGGTTTTAATAAATATCTTTAAGTTCATGTCGACATTCAATTATTCTCACATTCTCTTTAGTGATTTATTTTTGCTCGCAAATATTAGTTGTTTTATTTAATTCGTGAAGGTCATAATTTTTAAACGTGTAGGCTATTTCTCATAAAGTGGTGATCAAAATATTTCGACATACAGGAGTAATAAACTCAGCCTTAATTTGGTATCTAGCTTGTAGTTTAGTAGAAAGTCATAATTATTATAATTAATTGCAGAAAGTTATTTCGGTAATTTCAAGTTGCCTTAGAAGGAAGATAGAAATACATATACTCCAAAATTGTAAGTTTGGGTGAAATGGGTTGACGAGAATGTTCCATGGCTACATAAACATAAAGCTACATGTATGTGCATGTAGTGACGTGCACCTTGCGGGTCGCATTGCACTGCCAGTTTAGCAACCCGACGCCTACCCGCGGCGACCGCGACCGCCGAGAAAAAAACCACCCGACTTCCTGCTCCGTCTCGACCATCCGACTTCGCAACTTGATACAATGTATGTACTCTTATATACCTACACATCCATGTATACACGTATTTTTCCTTATTTTACTGGATTACTAAGCAGTCAATACCGATTGGCTTAGTGTGTTTATTTCAATAAGTCTAACCACACTAGAACATTTTGTTTTAGTTTAATTCAAACCGAACGGAGAATTAACTTAACAAAAGAACATTTACAACTTCCAAAATCTTGTCAAAATTATATTACACATATTAAAAGTAACAGGGTAACGACCTCACCGCCCGCATCAAACAGCTTAAGAATATGCATACCATTAGCTGCATCGTAAACTTAATTTTTTGCAGATCGACCTTAAATAACCTGAGTCGTTGAATGCATAATTATTTTAAAACGTTGCATTAGAGACACGTATGGATGTAGGTAATGCAATGTCCATCTGAGAGTAGAGGTCAGCGTCAGACTGCACCGCGGTGGTGTGTGCGTGTGTAAGTGAAATCGGACGATGCACCGGTTGTTGGTGTGCGTGAGTGGCAGTCGCGCGGCGCAGCCTCCATGCGTCTGCGGCCTGTCTAGACACCCCCCTCCCGCGCCGCTCGCCCCCACCCCGCCCGGCTGCTGTGGTTAACACTACTTGGTAACAATTTCATTTGGTCAGGCTTTAATATCCATCCCATGTGGTTTTGGTGTAATCACTAATAGTTACAAAGTGCTTGTATGAAATATCCATTAACTGTCATAAGATTTGAAATGGCCATGATATTTAAAAAAAAATGAGTTTGGTTGTTTTCCATCAATATATACTGATGCAGTCATTAATATGTGTGTTTTTTTTTATAATTTACGTAAACGAATAAAGTGTATCGTGTACAATAACGCGTGGTGTTGATAATACATGACATCGATCAACTAATACCGAAATTAAAATCTACTCCTTGTCCTACCTCTTATATAATAGCATCTTGCCTTGAACTTATAATTTTAATAATAGTTTTTATTATTGCTTGACACGACTGATGCTCGCATATTGAGGGACAACTATATTATTATAGTTCTTCATCAATTACACCATTTTTCGATTATCATTATTGAGATAAAGGGTGGAGCTTAAACTTAAATATTTCAGTAATTCTGTCAGTTATTTTGCTTTAATTTATAATCCCAAGAAGCAATGAGTTAACTGGTAATCTCTGTGTGAATCTAAGTACCTCCCAGTGTAAGTGTTGTAGTTATTAGCAATGGGTCGTAAACACGTCATTACAGGCATTCCTGAAAGCTCTAAAGTTCACACATGCGTGACTCCAAGATATGCTGTTTTATCGCTCGATTCTCGACGCAAAGGAGTGGCCCGTAACAGCATGCTATATTCTCAAATACATTTACGTACATATATGGTCAGAATTTTAACATGTTTTACCTGTTTTAATTATTTATGTTTATTAATGTTTAATGTTCTCTGAAATAGTGAAGGCCGATCATGTAAAGAAATCTTCATTGTTTAGATCCGTCATCCTTATTTACATTGTATTAGTTAGTACATACTGAAAAATTAGGTACATAAAACTTAAGCTCAAAAATATTCTCAATACTTTTTGTTTTAAATCGAGTTGCATATCCAATAAAGGGCGTTAGCTCTACCAAAAACAAACCACTTTTCTGAATAAACTTTGAATGCAAACAATAATTGCAGTGTCTACGTAATGCTGATA
Organism: Spodoptera frugiperda; assembly: GCF_023101765.2. Taxonomy (NCBI): domain Eukaryota; kingdom Metazoa; phylum Arthropoda; class Insecta; order Lepidoptera; family Noctuidae; genus Spodoptera; species Spodoptera frugiperda. Next base: position 5,289,058 of record NC_064215.1, read on the forward strand.
CTCAATTTTAAGTACACGGCTACCTTTGTGTGTTTTATCCTTTATTTGCAAGCTCGGCAGGGTGCAGACGGGCAAAAAGGTTGAAGTGAGCGTAGAATGAGATTAGTCTCGGGCCGGCTTTGCGAGTTGCAAGCTGCGCTCGCCGCCAGCGCCCGGCACCCGGTCCGAGCAACATAATAAATAAGAGGCGTCGATACAATGTTGCGGTGCACAGTGCACTAGCTGTCTACCTATACTATATGAAGGGACATAGCTATAAATAGAGATATGGAGGTACTAACATGTGGTGTGACCACCTGCCGTGGCTGCCGGCGAGCTCACTAGACGCAATGTAACCGTCGATGTTGTGTTCCATAAATTATATTATAATCATTATTTGAAGCTGAACAAAATATGGTCATTACTATGTTTACAAAGGATTTTCTCTAATATACACAATAAAATGAAGGGAAATGTGGACTGCTTAAATCAAGCTTCTGCATAGGAAATGCTTTTACAATATCTGTGATACGTTTGCTGCTGAGTAAATAATATGATGATTAATAGACGCTCGGTGTTACTCAGCACGCGACAGACATGTTTGGTGTACTCATGTCAATCATTCTTATCGGGGCGGACAGATAACATGCTTATTGTTCACATTCGTCATCATAAGGAAAAACTGGCAAAGTATTTAATCAGAATTTTGAATGCTAAGAAAAGTTGTTCGATGAATTCGAAGAAAATCGTACAGCAAGACAAATTTATAGCTTCCAATAGAACAAGCCGAGCCGTCTGATATAAATTTCTGGGAAGTTTAAAATAAAATACACATCACCGTGGACCTAGACTAAATGTGAAATACCTGCGGTGCGGGTGATTCAATGAAAATAGTCGCAGACAACTATTAATTCTAAATTACGTCACGTAATCGTCGATTGTGTCGGGAGCCCCGTTTCGGTGTCTGTATAAATATGTGAAAGCGGTCGGTTAGCTCACGACCTCCTGGAACAGACGTCTAGACACATACTCACAGTCTAGATACGTGCTGCTAAATAGGCGGGCTTTCCCCTTGCCACAAAAATGATGATGACATTCCGCGTGCGTCACTGCACTGCAACAACTAATAAAACAACCTACTTGTGACTAAATCCAATTGGAGTGATTGCGTAATGGTGTCCGTGGAAACAGTGGAATCCGACTTAAGGGATCGCAACATCACTGGAAAACACAAAACTATTCAGAATCAACTAAAATGAAATGCTGTAGTTGTTTGTGTGCCTGGAACTGATCCATGTTTGACTTGTAATGTTACACATGATTTTGTTAATTTATATGTATGTAGAGTATGTACTACTACACCTGTAAAATGATTCCAGACGGTAAATGTTCGACTTTTGAAATTTTATGTCCCTAATAAATAAGATTTAATGAAATAAAATTCGCAATTCGCAATAAAAGTCCGGGTCGAACTCATGAACCTGTTTACCTTGTCTACCTGAGCGTGAGCGCTGACATATACGAACGACACATTATACCTATATATTATACATAATATTATATTTATACTTGTTGAGTTTCAGGTGACCTAAAACCCAGCCAAGAGCGAATCGGGTTTGTTTAATTTGTTTTGTGAAATTCTGACATTAAATACCTACACGTGAAAAAACTTCGAGGTCGGCGTAAATTATTTATTAGTGTATCAGTAAATATAAGTATAGACTTTACAATTTTAAGTTAAACAGAATGAATAATATTTCGTTGTGTTTATGTTTTTGCAAATAATAATTGACTGAGACGATACTCAAGATCATTGCAAAGACTGTATTTTTTATATTAGTTCAAATGATTGAATTTGTTTCGTAAAGTAATAGATGTCGCTTACAATATATTGCACGACGTAGTCCATTGTTTTGGATTAGTGCTAAGTGGCGGACTAATGATTGTCCTCCAGACGTGTCGTAATCTCGACCTTGGCCCGAGGCGCACTTGTCCACTATTACTAATATGCGTACATTTATTTTTGTCCTTATTCTTGAGCTTTTAACAACTGCGTTTTATGAGAGGACACGGTCAATGTCAGTTTCTATTCCTTTTTTGTGATTCTGTGCAAATTATTCGAACACGCTGAATTATGTACAAAACGACCCTCGAGAGTAACGATTGGGATTATTGAAACTGGATTTTAGAAAATTTATTTGATTATGTTTACATAAAATATAATTATAAGTTAGACGCTCCTTGAATGTAAATGTGGATAAGATTTAAACAGATTGCATGACGAACGTGCAGGCTTAGCTTTACGTCTAGCTCAGTTATGTGGATTTGAATTTCAATTTAGTTGGCTGCTCCTGCCAACTGACTGTCTCTGAAAACGGTACCTCCTCTATGTACTTATATCTTAACAGATTATTAATTTCAATTGTGACTTTTATATTTGGTCATAAACCACGAAAATGCATCGATGTCGCTATTAATTACTATTTACTGGGTACTCTCTTACGTCAATATTTTGTTTATTGCTGAAGAACAATTTAAAAAATGGTCTTTAAACTCTTAATACCGAAAATGCATCGATGTCGCTATTAATTACTATTTACTGGGTACTCCTGTACGTCAATATTTTGTTTATTGCTGAAGAACAATTTAAAATGGTCTTTAAACTCTTAATACCGAAAATGCATCGATGTCGCTATTAATTACTATTTACTGGGTACTCTCTTACGTCAATATTTTGTTTATTGCTGAAGAACAATTTAAAAAATGGTCTTTAAACTCTTAATATAGCTTTTATTTTTACGAAAACTGATGTTTTAAATTGCAAACGAAAATCTTAAGTTATTGACTTGAGAAATGATATGAAAATTTATTACTGCCGTCTTAGATCATCATCATCATTGACATATTGTAGTGAACATTTATACATAAGAGGAAGACAGTAGCCCCAAACTAAATCAGAGACTTGTATCATGGGCATCCTGGCCCTCCTCAACTGGACACGATATCGTCTAAGACAGTTAGTTTTTGCATGTTTGGGAACTGGTGTATACCCAACAGTTGCGCTAATATTTTTCTATTTTCCATATTTAATTAAGCAAAAGGTAGTTAAAGTTTACATGGTTTAATGTGTAATTAGCGCGGGCACAGAATACGTGCTAGTAGTAGTTATGTACAGTGTACAATGCGCTGCAGTAGGTAGACGCGGCCGAGCCCCGCTCGTGCCTGTATTAAAAATTCGTCTGCGGGCAGTCTAGACGCGCTCCGTTTACATTGTGACGTCATCACGTGCCACCACAAACATCTACTTAACTTATGCATCTAGTTCGTATAGAATTAGGGATTGATTTCAGCGTCTGAGAATAATGTACCTATGTATTATGTATCCAAACGGGTTATTATAAAGTCTGCTTCATACATTCCGAGTGGCCGGTGTCTAGACGGGTGTTTTGTGTACTATTGTAATTTTTGCCTGCTGCATAGATGATGAAATACAGTTCAAAGAAATTGTCTGTTACCTATACGCAAATAAATTGAATTGTTCTGAACTCATGAGGTGTTTACTTGTTAGCAAACTTTGATTGAATTAATATAAAAAAAAATGGTAATTATTAAAAGTTTACTCATTAGTTAACACTTACAACTTAAATATGTAATTTGTTACGGTCAACCCAAAATATGCGTATGTCAAAATTGAAAATATGTGGAAGTTTACCATTTTGAGCAATTTTCTTAAGTCATCAATACACCTGTGCGTGTATATCGCATATGCCTAAAATAGAAAAATCTTTTTCGTCTGTAGATAAAGTGCAGCCAGGTTTCAGGAGCTACTGTTAATTATTCATTTAAAACTAACTTAGTACTCCGAGTGTGTACGAGCCGAACTTTATTTAAAATTAAAATGGATGACAGGTTGGCTGGTTTGGAGCGTAATAAACTAGTATTTTGATTTGAATTCACCAACAAAGCTCTTTGCTTGCATGATGAACATAGTTGTAGTATAAAATGCAGCAATGTCTAGTTTACTAGTCGTGGTAAGTCGCTTGATAATTTAAACTCTCTAGACGGCTCTCGTCTACAAGTCGACGCTCTCTCCGCACTCAGTTGACTCTTTGCTGCACCTCTGTGCACATTGCAGCACTGTTTGTGAATACCTACCTAGCTCTTTTATTGGATTCGTGTCTATAAACAAAACGAGGATGATTTTCCAAAAACTAAATTAAGTTCTTCAAAATTGGGATTCATTACTTCGTATCAGGATTCTTGCAATCTCAAAGATCAAAAAATACGTAAAAATAAATCGTCTCAACTCATGTTCTCAGTAATAGCCGTGTCTAAAATCGACTGCTTCAAAACATCGCCATATTCACAAACATTAAAAATTTGTTAAACAATAAGGAGACTATACCTGGGCACGGAATTCGCGATGTGTCTTCATTTTAAATTCCATTATCGTCGAAACATTCGAATACATAAATATGTACGTACTGTTAACATTTCTTGTTTATATAATGACGTACATATGTTCGCGGACATGGATGCAGCAGATCGTCTATTAAAATCTAATTTGAAATCGTTATGGCTTGTGTCTGATATAAATCTCCAGACATGATTACATTCATTTTTATTCATAGCGTCGTGCACAGGCGACGATTGTAAAAAGCCAATGGCATTTAGTGCAAAAATATGGTGTGTCAATCATTATAATATTCAATGCACATTTGGCAGTTCGCTTTTTATGCGATAGACAAATAACAAGAGCATGTGTGGCTTAGCCGAGGCGGATTGTTCGTCTAGACATACAATTCATATTCGTCTATCCCCAGACTGATCTTGATCGGCGACCGTAAAAAATATTAGTCTGCTAGAGCTGCGGAAAACAAAGACGTCAATTAACAGCTGCAAATTGTTTGATATTCTGCTCAGACAATACACAAATATTGTTTCTTACTCATTTCGCACATGATTTGGTATTATTTTGATATTGTTGTGACTCATAAATTAACTTCCCTTAGTTACCATATTCAATTTTATGTTTGATCATCACTACAGAATGTTATGAATCATTTTAATAGAAATAGGATGTCTTGATTAAAATAATCACACGATCAACAACTTTTATTATAAAAAATTAGTAAAAATATGATTGCGGCTTTTTTGTTTCAATAAGATTTATTTTGTTTTAATTAATTAAAGAGGCTTCGTTGGCCTTAATCACAGTGAAATAGGGCGAGCCAAGATAATCGAAATGAAGTTGTTTTTATAAGAACGAATGTTTTCACAGAAAACCTTCTTACTAGTTTCTTAAAAGCAAATATGATACGGTACTTGATTTGTTTATTTTTGTGAATCTATGAAAATATCATCAAATTATAAGTAGTAGGAGGTAACTATATCTTTCACTATAACTATATCTTTCGTTCAATGAATATTGAGGAGGTAGGTATTTTTTTTCAATGTAGCATCTTAAAAGGAAGTGTATTGCATCGCGTCCAGTTTTCCAGTTGGACTCGAAAGTGGACGTATGTATTGTATGTAGGTAGTGTTGAGGCTGGTTCATTATGTTATACTTGCTTAGTGTCTGGCAGGTGGTAGGTATGTAGGGTTGGTCGGTTGGTCGCAGCGGGCGCTGCACCTTGTGGTGGAACTGGTCGGTGGGGGTGGCGCGGGGCGCGGGGCAGCTTGGGGCTCATCGACCTCGGCGCGAGCGCTTCCACAACGGCGCCCGCGTCGCGCAAAAAAGCGCCTAACCCAAATTTCGGTAGCTGTCTGGCACGAATGCACGATCTCTCCCGACATCGTCCATCGCGCCGGGTCGCGGGCGCAGCAATTTGGCTGTATGTAATCAGCACGCGTGCGCGTCGCTGCAGCGGCTTTAATCGAGCGGTTAGTCACGCTCGTGTCACACTTTTCTTTATTGACAATCGTTCTGCTACCATCGAGGATCAGACAGGTTGCCTTACAAAGAATTAATTAATTACCTAGAGTCTGTTCACTACAGTGACATTACAAGATAATATTTTTGCACATTTACATTAATATTTGTATGGAAATCTAAACTTATTTCTATGTTTCCTGATTTTTAGTGAGCTTATAAAGAAAGAATAATAAAATCAAGGAATATTAAATAGGTGAGTATTTATTCCAGTTACTGAAAGGGGATACAGTCAAAATACTCATTCCTTGCAATTTCGTCATAGTTAGCAATGATTATGTGTGTTATCTTATTTCTTTTAAATCGTTAGCGGCCTTCTTGAATATTGTTAAGTGGGTATTTAATTTTTTTCCATACAGTTAGTTAATACAATATATTGTTTTAGTTTTATAGCCTTTCTTAATAAATACATTGACCAACATCAGTATAATTATTCAATTCGACCAATAGTTTCAGAGATTAGCGCGTTCAAACCAAAAAAACTAACTCTTCAATATTTATAATGTTTACTGCCAAGGTACTTGTAAACACAACAATATATTCCAGAACGTAAATAATATTTTCGTATGAGATGTAATCTCACCACGTAACTGAGTAGCTACAATATGTGGTTGTCACAGTACGCATAGTACTTGCGTGGTACACGCGTAGCACAAGTATAGTACACGCGAAGCGTCGTAGCACTCGGTAGTAAATGCGTAGCAGTTGCATAGTACACGCGAAGCCTCGTAGCACTCGGTAGTAAATGCGTAGCAGTTGCATAGTACAGGCGTAGCACGTTGTAGCACCGACGTAGCACTTGCGCAGTACACGCGTAGCACTTCGTAGAACATACGTAACGCTTGCATTGTACAAGCGTAGCATTCGCGTAGCACTTACACAGTACGCGTAGTAGCCATTCCTTTGGTACTATATTTGATATTATTACTAGTATTCAATTCACACATTAAAAACTATACTCGTATGATGTAATTTTCTTTCGCTACCATACGGTTTATTTTATGTAGAAACAATAATATTGTTTAACAATAATTATTTATATTATATACATCGTGTAACAAAAAGGGTATACATATCAATTACACGGTTTCTAGATAACATAACAAACGATATGGGAAGGGTTTTTTAAACTTATCTTTTCACGGTACCAAGTTATGAATTTTTCAAATCGCGCCGGCGTGCGATTCAAAATTAGGTAGACAGGTACTAGGCGATCAAATTGACAGAATAAATGTTTTGTAATATTAGCGAGTGATCCCTGTAGTGTTGTGATATGTTTATATGATTTAAAATCAAGAACCATGCGACATCAAGTATTTGGTTTTTTTTATCGTATTTTAAGCTGAAACTTCGCGTAGAGACTCTATTTAACCTGTATTCATCAGCCCTTCTTGATGTATATGGGTATTTTGTTACACGTTGTATATAACAATAATTTAGTATACCACTAATGCAATTTAAAAATATTTCCAACATTTCAATTTATTTGATTGGTATTTACATACTATACTTAAGTAATTTCCAACGAGAAATTCTATCATTATGTAGGTACAAAATGTGTACGTGCATAACGTTGGAACTAATTACATAGCTATATACTTCCGCGTCCTTCAGTATTCGTATCAGCTGATTACAATTGATAATTACGTTATCACTATACACAAAGTGGCGTCATGTCCAACAGCCTGATACTGCGTGACACCTTCGCCGACCATTTAAAAATGATTTCACAATTAATTAATATGTTAATTGTCAATTTATCTTTTTATTCTAGCCTATAATTTATAATTATCACATCCTCTTTCACGACGGTGTGAGTAACAATGAAAAAAAAATTTGCAGATTGATTTATGTTTCTTAACTTTAGAGAATAATTTAAACTCCTACTGAAAGTTATGCGATGAAAAGTTGATTAATACTTATTCGGAAAGGAAATTAAACTCAATAATTAATATTACTCAATAAATAGTTTAAAATCATCATTCCCCAATAGGTAGTCTCAAACCTGAACATGAGTTCAGTGGCGTTTGCATTCACTTTCAACTATTATCTACACAATGTGAATAATAAAAAAAATAGTAGAGAGTGTTCTTGGACAGACAACGAATCCAAAAACGTGATTAAAAATTTTTGTCTGTCTGTCTGGCTGTATGTTCAGGCATCGCGCTCAAACTATCGGACCGAATACGATGAAACTTGGTAATTTTAGCCGCTTCAAAAACCAGGGCTGTTTTCTATATCTAACTATTGGACGAGTAACCGGAATGAATACAGCTGAGTGAAAAGTCACCAGATAGCCGTGATGTAATAGAGTGGTCAATATGTTCGTCAATTTATAGTTAGAAATTTTAACACACGCGGCGCTGCTTGCGATTTCAGGGTGGTAAAACCGATGGTGCTGTCAAAATATAAATCCAAGATGGCTACTGCTCGAAATTTAATAGGTAGTTATATGGTTAGTTTTCGTCGTAAGCAGTTTTATTCAGGTATTTAAAATTTTTCTTTTATTTAATTTTTCATTTAAATTTGGCCTAGGTAACATTAACCAACTTTCGTGGAGAAGGTTGTGGAGCGAAATTTAGGTTTTTATCCTAAAATTCCCGGGGATCGAGATTTACGCGGAAAAACGTTACCGCGCGTACGAAGTCGCGGGCATAGCTAGTAAACCAATAAAATTGATTCACTCTTTATAACTACAATAATATGATCGATGAAGCGAAGCGTTATCATTTATCTTTAAGTGACTATCTAGACGTTTTTGATTGATAAATAGATTTGTTATATCCTACATTTATTAAGGCTAGAGCTAGAATTTCTTGCCTTCTATATTGTAATCATCGAAATTAATAGAAAAAAATATCATTCGAGGAGATAAAATTAATTTGTGTAATTACTATTAAGAGGCGTTTAGTGTTGTTTATCACAGACTAAATAATTTATCATACTTTTCCTTGTGATCTGTCTGGGGTACGTATAGTGTTAGGATTAGTTAGAGTTGTATAAAAGGTTTTGTACGAGTATATGCTGTCTTGTTACGTTGTGTTAACTACTATCTAAGTTTGATGAAATATGATATACTCAAGTACTGAGAAGTTTTTATTAGTTGTGTCAGACTACCACTGAGAAATTTTTGAAAAACCGAAAAAACCCAGTAGTACTTTGCCCGACCCGGGAATCGAACCCAAGACCCCTTGTCCGGTAGACGCACTTGCGACCACTCGACCAACGAGGCAGTCAATCATAATAATAGTGACTTTAAAGCTTTCCACTACACAAAAGGCCACTTTTCGATTACATAATGGGACAAGAAGTCATTAAAACTTCATCCATTAATGATTGACAGTCATAAGGATCTCTTATAGGATACTGGTGACTCAACAAATTAAGAATGATCGTCTGGCGGCTCGAGCGTTCTTAGAAGCGTCACATTATAATCGTCTGCTACTTGGATTTTCCGAAATAAAAAAAGTAAAATTATCAGAAGTTAATTACATTTACAAATAAAGATTTGCTATCACGTTTCCTTGTTTTATTTTACACTATAATAAAATAATGAATATGAAATCATTGTAGGTAAAACAAAGGCGGCTCCTAAATATAATCTGTCAAGTGTGATACCACAAACGATGTGATGACTAAATTATATTATTATTTAAAAAAACCCGGGCTGAGAGGTGAACGAACGCCCACGAATTTTACACTGATAAGATATCACATGGCGCTATTGCGCACTTCGGGGTAGGTCTTTGTCCACATGTGGAGAGCAACAGACGCAGTGCTGACGAGAATTTTTATTATGAACAATATAATGGACATGCACAAAGGATTAAATATTAAGATAATATACTTAAATTATACTAGCTGTGCGGTTTCACACAAATTGAGGGCGCCAATTGCAACTGATTAGATTAGGACTAAGTGTTCTGTCATTCGGGTATACCAGTATTATTATAACACACTTTATTAAACTTTAAAAATATAGATCTATAGTAGATTACAGTTAAATTTTAAGATAACGACAAAGCAGACAGAGCATTTCGTTTTCCGTTTCGATAAGATGTTTATTCGCTATCAAATACCTTTGTTTAATCGTTACCTCTATACGAATTATTTAAATTAAAGTTAATACGTGGTAGAGTCAAAAGTGCATTTAATACTGTTCTTTTTTCTCTCATTTCGAAAAGTCTGCGATTTTACATGAATAATGAGATGATTCTTTTCTATAAAAACATTTGCTTTACTCAAATAGTGTAGAGTAAAAAAGTTTGAAAGTCATGTTTGATTTGCCACCTTTTGATAAACTCAAACTCTTAAAACCCTTACACTGAACCGATAATTTGTGAATCAGCAGCTAGTCATCTTACCACTGCGTCATCAGACAGTTTCCTCAAGCAATTTATTTTGCTCAATATTATTTCAGTTGTCCTACATACATATTAGATTAAATTATTTTTCCTCTGACCATTTCTTTATTTCATATTGTTTACTAGATTTTGCTAAGTTCCTACATGATATCTTGCTTGTTTCTATTATCAATAAAAATATCATTCAATGTTTCTTAAAAAAAGGGGAAAATGATAATAAAATAAAAACACTACACATCTTTATGTCAAAAAGTATATTATGTCATCACAATGTAATGTGGTATTATAGAATTTGTATGTGGAGTATGCCAACACAATTAACGTTACGCATTGCTAACAATTCGAGCGGACTAGACAGTACCTATAGTGCTGATAAAATGATAACAATGCTCGTACGTAGTAAGCGTGAACACCAGACGATAGCGATGTACTTGATAATGATAACGCACACATTTATACCAAACTCATACATATTAAATGTACGTATTAACAGGTGCATGTAGGTGTAAGGTAATTTGATACAATTACAATAGTAGTAAGGATAAAAGTATAAACAAATAGATGTCTTGAAGTTTTGGTTTAATAAATATGCAGACTGCATACTGATACTAAATATGTGCTGTTTAAAGGTAGGTAATTTATAATACTTACGTGTTTTATACAATTTTCCTTTTTCCTGTTACCTAAAGTTACAAATGGGGAAATTTTGAACATCCTTGTTTGCAACTCAATCACGTCAAAATTGGTTAACGGCATATAATTAACTTGGAATAGCAAATAGCCACAATCCAATTTTATATTAATACAGAAATATACTGTTCATATGGGAATGATATTATTTGAAGGTGCACCAATTAATTTAATCTTTAGTATTTCATTTTTTTCTTTTTAAGCGACCATAGAACAGTCGTGGCCCATCGTCAAGGCCCGTTGAACAATTTTAATCTAAATGTAATGTAATGGGACATCACAATCCTTAGTATTATTATTAGGTAACTACGAAATGGTGATGCGAAATAAACGTCTTTGTTTCTGCCACAAGCATTCGAGGTAATACCTCCATTTATCACCATTCCACCTCGAGTAATTGGTGATGAATGCTCATTCCTTCACTGTATGAGGAGAGATCTTTGCCTAGCAGTAGTACAGGCTGATGGTGATAACTAACGTCTTTACGGTTATCTGAAAAATGTCGTTCATAGAAGATGTGCTTTAGAAATGAGATGGGGCTCTGTTAAGGTGTATAGATAATATTCGTCGTACTTTTATATCTCTTCAATATTTTACAACTTGATGTATTGATTACTGATAAAATTGTCTTATAACGAAGATAACGCAATCGCATCAAGTTGGTTGAAACACTTTATCTTTAAATAATCTTAAAAATTGGATTATAAAATAAAAAAGAAATCATGGCGATTATTTTCTCAATTTAATGCTTGTAATTACACTCGTATATCAGAATTATTTAAAATCAGTCTAGATAAGGTTGGTTTATATTTTTACAGGTGCAAACTACACTTAAATGTAATAGGTACACGTGTAATCAGATAGAAACAAATTTAAATAAACTTTCCTATAATTATTGTTATATTACTCCTGTGCTGCCTTCCTATTACGTGGAACTTATACCTGGTGAGAAGTGGGTGCTACATTTATTACATAAATGCAGATTCTGCAGTTTTTGCCTCGCCTAGAGTAAAGGGCATGATAGTTGGATAGTGTTAACAACATATTACAGTAAATATTCATTCAAAAGTCTCGTATTTAATGCTGTACCTGTACTCGTTCGAGACAAAATCGATAATTCGGAGTGAGTGCAACGTATTCACGGGGCCATCGTAACCGCATACTGTGCACCGATACATCATTACTCGCTGTAACCAAATGAATTGAAAATGGCGTTGTTTGCATTCGCCACTGTTCTCAGGTATTACATATACAGATAGATACTGTGTATTAATCTTGTTATTTATTTAGGAACAAGCAAATGTGCACATGTAGAAATTAAATAAAAAAAAATGTTCATTAATATTGTGTATCTTTCGCTTATGTGCATTGAAATAAAGATTTTCAGTCATATTTTGACTTTCTATAATATTTTATATTTATACAATAGACACATCTGCAATTAGTTAAATTACATGACTGGTGAAAATTGGGCGTTACATTAAGTTACGTAATGTTATGTTAACACCCACTTCGTTACAGCACTACCCACGAGTGATATAAAATTGATAGATTTTTCATAAGCCAGGAATGTAGATAATTATATAAAAATAGATACGTAATTAGATTTATCTGCTTCGACTTAAGTCTAATTTGAGTCTGAGAATGTTCCTAATTTGTTGATATGTTTTTATCATAATATATTTACTATCACAAATATTTCCTACTTACCTCAGGTGGAAATGAAATAAAGTAAGTTAAACCCTGCTGCTGGAAATTATCATTGTAATAATAATTCTACGCTCTGACGCCTCGTCTGTAGTAATTGGTTCATTTTATTAATAATAAGAATGACGACAATTCAGAGTAATGACATAAGTGTTGGAAAACGTAACAATTAATGTCCAATTAGAAGCATTTTTATCTCAACTTGTAATGCAATAATTACCTCTAAATTATACATTGCACATTGCACACCTATAATTAAATCTATTAAATAAAATACCTCTTCTGTCTGTATATTTTACATAATTTATTTAAGTTATTTCCTAAAATGAATGAGTTGGAATTTCCCGGAGCCAGTGGCGACGCCGAGCGGCAGATCACGGAGTCTGCGTGGAATTAGCTAGGTACAGTTTCATAGACAGAGTTTAATTACATAGCAGACAATTATGCGCCAGACAGACGTGATAACTCTGTCTAGGTCATTTCGTTTGTACAATGAGAGCTAAAATAAATTTCAGCGCTGTAGGTACAGCTATCTTACGTGAGAAATGGTTTTTATTACGCACATGCATTTTGTGACCTGACGACTTCATAAGAATATCGTATAAAAATTGTAATGCTGCATAAACCATATCTGAAAATTTTCTTACCTATAATGTGATTACATTATATTGGGGGATGATCGGGCTTGAATCATTACAAAAACGCATCAAATTACCAATATGGCATTATTATTTTTCCTCAGTCGTCTCTCATGTAAAGGATCAATCTCTGCTAGCGTAGCTTTACCTCACAGCGATTGGTCCTTGTAATAGTAACTTAAGCCAATAAATACTTAATAAGTGCTTTAAAAGTCTTTATTTTCATATGTGAAAACTGCATAAAATTTCATACAGTAGTTTTCCTATTTGATCAAATACGATCAGATACAGACGCCATACTCAATTAATTCGATTACCGAAGTTAAATTTTTCTTCATTTATCTTCATAACAAGGTACTGATATTTAATTTTCATATTTTATGAACTATTTTGAGTTCGACAAACTCTAGACATAAAACGTGATGATCTACTAAGCCACAAGTTATCAGTTTTATATATTATATCTATGTAATGCCTTCAGGAAGAGATAAGATGAAACTAATTCTTTGATTGTAATCTAAGGATGTATTTATGACGTAACAGCTTGGACCTATGAAATGGTGCAACTTCGCTTATAGTGGTGATTGATGTCTAGTTTTTGAAATAACCGAAAATCGCAAAGGGAAAGAGAGAGAAAGAAAGAATGAAAGGGAGAGAGTAAATATTAAAAAAAACAAATATTAAAAATACGTTATATAAACTATATTAGGAAGGTCTTTGATAGTGTTGTTTTAGAAATGCATATAATTCTCTAATTGATGTAACAAGCTGGTAGCCACTTCGACTTTGACCTTAAAGAAATCTTGCTTACACAAAAGTATTGTATAACATGACATGAATAACTGCACGTAATGCGCGCTGCGTAGTGTTTGTTTAAATTTCACTGATCGCAATTTTTTTAGATCAAATAAATCGCAAGCGCATCTATTTAGTTGTCTGCTTGTATCGTGTTTGGTTTCATTTTTATTACGCAGAATACATATTGTTTGGGTTATAAACGTAATAAGTTTTGTTATCCACATTCCACGTGTAATATAAGTATACGATTATATCTGTACAAGAACAGATACACTCTCTGCTTCCATATTTCAAAAATCGAATAAAACAGCAATTGAGGCAGATCATAGACAGTACATAGTATATAAGCACAAGGATGATTTCCTTAAGTTAGAGTTAATTTAGAGTGAACTAATCTGTTTTCTAAGGGAATTAAATACCCCAAACGAAGTCATTGATTTAAGAAAAACATAGAAATCGTAATTTATAAACTCATGTACAGTTCTTGACAGTCCACTGCTAGACTATAGGCCTCCTCTACATGAGAAGGCTTACTGTAATATACTCATTTGGCAAGCAGATTGGAGGTCGCTGTTTAAGAGGTTCAGATTTATCACAGAGCGCTGCTGTCTCTGTCACATGTGAAGTCCCTTTATCGACTAACGGTCACTAAAATGAATTCGTCAGTAATTACAATTTTCCTGTCAGTGTATAAATAGGGACATTTCGGTATTAAATATCCGGCAAACCATACCACAGCATTATATATTGATGTACAATAAGTATAATTAACGTAATTAATAGATTACTACTGATACTCTATCAACCTTGATATTAAATATGCCGTCAAAATGTTCATACGTGGCATAGTTCACTGAACTTAATGGAGGGTAATACCAAGTCACAATTTCATTACGTAGTAGTTATTTGTTACGCAACTTACATAATTAAAGTATATTTATTGCGGCGGGAACATTAATCGTCTGGGTCATAGTGATTTTTATGGCATACCTAACCAAATATCACTGAAATTCTTTTAAGTGTTCGTCACATTTGAACAAACACAGTTTGACTATTATAGTTCCTTTTGTTATAATAAGCAATCATTATTCATCATAATCATAAATATAGTACCTTATTCCCTTCAGGAGTCAAACAATATACCTATAGATGTATCCTTTCTTGCATTTCAACATTCCAACTCAATGCAATTGACATTCCCTTTTGTGCGTAATCGAAAAGTCTTACAAGAGCTTAAATTTAGCCTGTTGACGGTGTAGACCAATGAGGCAGATTTTCATTCAGTACTTTAAATGTTCCACTTTATATAAATGTAGGTTATAAATATGGACGGGGCTGTAGAGGACGGTCAGGGAACGTCTGTTCCGGAAGGTTGAAGTTGAAACGTGAATGTAGTTGACAGCTCTCGTCGGGCGGACGATACTCGTATAATGAACAACGAGGTGCGGTGATATTTTTACATAGAATAAAAAAATAAAATCATATACCCGTATATTTAGTGAAGATGTTTTATTTTACAAAATCCTCATAATTCGAGTGTAACGGTTTCGGTTTGGTCGGTATTCGGTTTTCGCTTTTGAGTTTTTCGGACTACACCTAGGCTAATTAGACGGATGGAGAGAAATATACCTATTTTAGTCATTTGAGGTATTTTGAGTAAAAAAACCGCCATCGTTATAATATATCTTTTGAGTGAGTTATTCCGAAAAATATTTTCATTGCAAACAAACCTGATTGGTTAATGTACATAAAACGTGCTGTATACCATTGGGAGTCCACACGAATCGATGCAATAATTTTATCAACTGGACGTTTCCAGGAGTCTATTGGCTAGGTTTTGAGTCAAAGCACACAGTCGCTTAGTGTTTATTCAATTACGTTTCTTGTCTATATTCTAGACTGTAAAACGTCTAGACTGTATACATAACATCTTGGCGTCGTAAAATTATGACAGATCAAAGACCTCAATGTAAGACGTTAGAATGGGACCACGTGCGCAGTGGTAACATAATGTGCTGGGAAAAGTACGGGGTCGCTATACAGACGCTGAACTTTGTCAAAATTAGTTCACATAAAGTTCTCCTATTATGAATGAGGAAAAAACAACAATATTTTGCCTTGATATCGACCGCGATCGTCTGCCGCACTTCCGATGCTCAGACCGCCAAATAGTGCAATGCATTAACATCAGTTAATTTTAAAGGCGTGTGCAATTAATTTGTGAATACGTAGCGATTAATCACACGTGAATATTTCGTTTCGTATCGCTGCATCTATATCAGAATCTAAGAAATCGTCTGGTTCATTGATTTATATGTTCTGTAATCACCTGCTTCCTCTTTATCTCATCGTGAATCAGTTTTAATTTTAACCATACAGCAAGTGTATATTTTTTGCACGTTTGAATCGGATCCTAATCATATGACTTGTTAATTGCTATGTTATGTTATTTATATTGTGTCCAGCAACACATGATACAGCGTCTGCTACTGTTTTCAATAAAAAACCGTCTGGGTTTCTTGAATCTTTTTATTGTGAATCTATATGTACTTACAAAGAGTCGCACTTATCTTGACATATTCTGTGGTTATCTTGGTTTTGCAATGACGTCATAGAGGTTTCGAGTATGTTGTTCTTCTTTTTATTTATTTGATTTGTGTTTCCAGTCACATGTTGCTGTTAAGTACGTGTTTGTTCGAAATTGCAATATCTTGCAGATTTGCAGTGCACGCATGCAATGGCCTTACTACTGGGTCTCTAGACCTTCGCTTTGGAGTCATTTCACCTTCAACTAATAATTATTATACACCTCTAGTGGATGGGAGAGTTCAAATAGATATTGTGCAAGTGATTTCGATCTCGGACAGTGTAGATAATGTCTCCTTCTTATACTTCTGATGCCAAGTGAAACTGAAACCGATTGTAGTAGCCGTGAGACATGATTTTGGCTGCTCGATCATTTCGTGCAAATGTTCCAAGGAGGATTTAATTACACTTGCAATTTATAAATTAGCGTAGAATCTAATTTAGACGAATGTTGCTTCCTAAGTAGTGAGTTTATGCGTATTGTGCTAACTGAATAATGGTGTGCGTTGTCAACACGTAATGGCTCTCATTACTGTAAGTGTCAGTGAAGGCGATTCTCTATTGTTGTCGCTAATAGCAGTTGCTTTAGCGAGTGATGGTAAACAGTAAAAGTAAATCTATTTATATTTCACTCTTGACCTTTCATTGCACGTATCTATTTATATGTGATGTCTCATGGTCTCACCGTGACGCTATCGCCCCTGTACAGAACGTTTCGAGGTATACGCCGGGTCAAGTGTCATCTATGGCCTATGGTCTC
Source organism: Spodoptera frugiperda (assembly GCF_023101765.2). Lineage (NCBI taxonomy): Eukaryota > Metazoa > Arthropoda > Insecta > Lepidoptera > Noctuidae > Spodoptera > Spodoptera frugiperda. The sequence goes on from NC_064215.1 coordinate 5,306,512, forward strand.
CGTCGGTTATTATCGTGGAGTGCATGGGCACAGTGCAGCAATACCGTTTGTAAAGATAAGCTGGTGATCGAAACAGTCAGTGCATAGCTGTCGGGTGGCAGACGTGGGGAGCGGTGGGGAGCGGGGCGGAGGGCGCGGGGCAGGCGCCCGTCTAGACGCTACGTCACGCGGCCTCGCGATACCGCGCCGGTAAACAACAATGTGCAGTGACCGAATACGGGCACCCGGCACGCCGGAGCGGTCACCGGTCACCCTGCTGCGGCCCACTACTGCCGACGATGATGCACATCCCATGCACCGCAGCACCAGCAGACTGCAGGGACGTGGTCCAGTCCACCCTGACCCATGTTCGCATGTGCAAGGCATATGCCACCTGTATCAGGCCGCTGTGCAATCAAAATGCATTCTGATACACAAGTTCACATTCTACATATTAGTTTCTGACAATTTTTTTTTTGTGTCTGACTCTATAGACAACGATTCTATCATATTTTACAATTTGTCTGATTTGTATTTTTCCATAAATAAATCCCTTAATAAAATCGGAGTGGAAATGGGATACCTAATGTATGTAATATACATTATCAATTGCCTGTAAGCTTTCTTAAAAAAAGGTACGGTAGCGTGGAGATCGAACTCATTCTTAAAACTTTACTTCGTTCGTTCTCTGTTACGTTCGTTAACAAAACAAATAACGACTTGTTGGTGCATTTAATGAATGAACCCGTACATACATACATACATACTGGAAGTCATTATCGTATCAATAGACGAATTACTAATGAGCGGAGTGAGTTACACGACTCGATATACGTGAAGGTTGTTCTGATGACCATCTGTAATTCAGGTGACCGGTTTAACAGCGGGGAGTCATTGACTATTTTCACTAAATACTTGCGAAGTGCAGTGTTCTACTCCGATTGATTCAACAAAATTGATTTATTTTCCGATAGTTGGTCATATAGCCACGAATCGATTAATCATGGTGAAGATTCCCTTTTACGTCCAATCCTATCCCCATATAGGTATTATGCTGCAGGCATGCTAATTAACTCTGTGAAAGAGCATGCTGATACACTTTATTGAGCATAAACACGTAACACGGATGCATCATATTAGTACGCAATTCCTTTCATAGAATGCTCAATGAATTTAAATTTACATTGAGCAGGTAACGGGATGTAAATCCAGTGAGCTGTTCCCTTTGAACGTTTTGTAAACATCTGAGGACCGACGGCCGCTTAGTGGGCCCCTCGTGTAATGTCGTTTTCAGTTGAGGTAAACATTCATATTGCTCTAGGTATGTCTACAACTGTTTACTTGTACAAGACAATAATAGTACGTAGTATATATGTAGCTTATCTTGTTTATACTTTATCTCTGACACACCTATAATAGAGTAACCAGACATGCATAGACTCACATACGCAGAAGAATGAGACAACGTGTGTCAATTTGCTATTCTTGGATCGAATAAGGTTAGTCGAGTACGAGCGTTGAGATTAATTTACTTTTTCCTTACGGAAACGAAATTCAGGACCGTGTTGAGTATATTTACGACTGTATTTTGTCGACTTTACAAGGAGAAACCGTAATCATGGTATTTGTAGGAGGCGAGACAGTATCCGCATACGGAACATGATTTCACTCTTTAGTGGTTTTCGTTGACTGTGTCGATTTACGTCATGTTCTTGAATTACTTTGTTATAGCCTGACTTACAAATCTATGTTAATATTTATAGAATAGGTAAATAAAATTGAAATTCTATGCGTTTACATTGTTAAGTTTTATGTAACAATAGGAATTATTCAACAAAGCAAGCATGTGCCGAAGTAGGCCGCACAGATATATGGCTTATGTGTGACAATGCAGTCATTTTGCTCTAACAGCTTACCCACCGCTCGTAAATTACTTTACAAATGCGGAGTGCGACACGAGACGTGTACCAGATCTGTTTTGGAATAGTCCCCTCTATGTAGTAGGAGTTAGGTTATAGTTCTTCAGTGTCTATGAGTTAAATTACTAATAGGTGTTCAAGGCCCGAGGCCTTTCGTGATCTGAGAGCGATATAGCAGTTATTATCTGATGATGATTCAACAACCCTGAATACAAACCTGAATCAATCATGCACTTGACATTCACACTGTACCACTATAAATAAAATACAAATGACCCGCAACTCTTTTGTATCTCAATTAGGTATTTGCAGCACTTGAGAGTTACTTAACGTGAAGTATAAAAGTGATCCTTACGGATTTCTTTCAACTTTCACGCTGTCTGGCAATCTGTTATTCTAAACTGTCTGTCGTCTGCTCCGTGTCTGCCCGTTAGCAGGAAATACGTCGTAATATTCAGCATGATAGTGCGAAACTACGATCCGAGACTTTATGTATTTCTAGCACCGACCTATCCCTATAACCACACGTTTAATACAGTAAGCATTAATATGCCGAAGATTATAAATAGTTATACTATAAAAACTACAAAATAAATTGCATAAGTAATATCTTCTTCTAATTAAGTGAGTGCGAGAATGATTTAAGTTGGCTATTAGTGTACTCGTTTTTCAGTTCAGACGAGCACTGCTAGTGGCATTGAAAACATATGCATTTCTTTATGTAATACATATATGCGTTATAAGAGGTTGATCTGGTTGGTAAAAATAATACCCGCTCGTACATGTCAGCATGGAAGCTTTAGATTTTTATAAAGATAAAACGATAAACGACCCTTCTGCCAACAGTAGCTTGAAAGTAAAAATGGGGCACGCGTTCATAAATTGGGACAATGTTAATTAAGAAGGGTGGCTCCCTTCACTAGCAACCGGTCTGGCAGACGACCGTGCAAAAAAACTATAATTGAGGTGTCTGTTCGCTCTGGAGACGTTGCCCCTGAAGTAATATTATACTCTATGTTTGGATACAGACAACATGTAATCTAGCCGATTATTATTTATCTGCTTAAGTCGTTGACCTCTCTGTTATTATTATCTATTATTTATCTGCAGTTTAGCTAAACGTTTATACATGTCAAGTGTATACATATTCTTCGCCGAGATTGGTAAAGGGTTAGGCTTAATAAAAAGTAGCATTTTAATATCTCGGCTTCTGGGACTGTCGTACTTGCAACCATATTGGATCAACCAAGGAGCGTACAAGCGTATACTAGGTAACCTAGTATACGATATATGAAATAGTAAACACATAGCGCATTCTTTATAATACTAACGTCATATTATCACAAAAGGGAAAGGGATAATAATGATTAATTGTAGGTACATAGATACACACAGAAATGAAAATCGTTAGGTAGCATGTAAACCAATCTAAAAAAAGGTTTACTTAGCATTATCATCATTCTCAGTACCTCTATGTATAAAACCAGTAAAATCGTCATTAAAAATGCAAATATAGGCAGCCATATTCAAATAACTATGTGTGCCTATACTTAACTAGAAATAACGTTATTTGTAAATAGTAGATAATTAATAAAACCTTGCGTCATCTTGTAAGCTGATCATTATAACCTATTTTATGTTGTTCACTGTACTCAAATAATTAGTTTGTATGTGTGCGTCCATTAGTCACACGAACTCTATAACAGGCTAGAATTTTCCGCTGTAAAGTCTGTAAACATATTGGTGAGAGCTAAATCAGGGACCTATTGGTTACATTGCTTAGTAAATATTGTGCCAAGTATTATGAAGTATTCCTATTTACGAAGCACGTTAGGTTATCATGTTACCCTCATAATAATATGTTGTGTTCTTTTAATAATTTTGTTATGGAACTATGAGTTATATCGTGTTTCAATTGTTTGTTGGTGAAATTCTTTAATTTTGCTCTGTAAGTAACAATTTATTTTAAACGTTATTAATGTTGGTTCCGTGGTAATGGTGGTTGTTAAATGGAAAATAGTTGGTGTGATCTAAACAAGGCAAATCCAGGTTCAATTTCCATTACAGGATATTATTGGACTTACATATTAACAGTCATGGTAGGTATCTACGTAGCCTGAATACTTAGATATGGATGGATGAAATAAAAATGGAGACGACTGATGATGGTGATGATAACGAGGTTCATAATTATGAATCCTACCTATGTGCACGTAGTAGATTGAGAGTTAAATATAGACGTCCTGTATACTATTAAAATCAAACTCGTTCTAAAAACAAAATGTGTGATTATTATATTATGTTTCTCAAGAAATGTTCACCATGTTTGACAATGAAACGCGCTTGGCATCCACTGTTACTGTACTTATGGCATGCATGACACACTTGAAATGAAAACATCCATAGAATTAAAACGGAGAATGGACATGTAATAGTCAGCTGTCATTCCGATGTTATGACTAACTAAGCTAAAGTGAAAACCACTTATCTTCCGATTGTATGAGTTGACAACTTTATTACCTCAAATTGTAGAATTTATAAATGGCACGTGAATCATTTAGCAAGCGCCACTGATTAGTTTAAAGGAGATCCAGTTTTCGATGAGCGATTGAGAATTATGATTTTAAAAATGGAAATCAACAAATTAATTATTCTCAATATAATACACAATCTTTAGAATGCCTATGATTTTTTACTTAATATTCTTTAAATTTTCCTATTTATAAGCACAACAAACAAAAACAAATCGCCTACGTTAGAATAATCTAAGTAATTATAAATAAATCATACTATAACTAGCAGATGTATAATTATAACGATAGTCATAATGAGCAATTAGTTTTATGACTTATAACGCGGTTTATCTACAACGATAACCATTAATATTGCAATAACTTAAGCAAATGCCGTAATCGTGAAAACGACAGTGGAACCTCAAGATTGTTGCATCAGAAATAAAAAAATATAGCGCTCGATTATATACGTATCATGTACATTACCGTCGTTACGCTAACTTACTTTCATATATGCTTACCATAACACATTTGTAGGCAGTTAGAATAAATGATTGCACAATTAGAGGCAAACGAGGCGCTCTTCATATTAATAATGCGTTGCGGTCAATTTAACATTCACATTACCTTGCGATACGGTGGCCGAAGAAACGGGCACACCTGTCTAGACTCTAGACGCGCACACTTCGGCACATAGCTAATGATACAAGGCTGAGCATTACAATGCATCTTCAACCGCAAGTAAACAACTATCCAGACAAACAGCTCACTGTACAGCTACTTTTAGTAATAGCTGTTTCACATAAAACTAATTATAACTCGATCAGTTATTTCATTAAATAGTGCTCACGTATGTTGTCACTAATCAAACGTTTCTTGTTAATGATGTCTCCCTAGAATATATAATTATGTACCTATGCCATTATGTTCATTTTGCCCATATATGGGAATGAACATAAGACATTAACTTGTCAAAAGTTTTGAACTATTAAACGTGCGTCGTGCAGTGATTACACGCTTCTACGTCCTTACATAAAAGTTTAAGCGTGAAGCCGTAATAATATTTTAGGTGACTTAAGTAATAAAACTTGGGCTCAAGTCTTGACAATCATTTGCTTGTGCTACCAAATTAAGACGAGAGGAATAAAATTTAATCTCTATTTTGATAACCTACTTTACTGACTCTATATTAAACTTAATGTTTACTTTAAAACATTAGCGTCTTACTGCATGAACATAATGTTTTTGATACTGCTGACGCATTGGTATATAAATACATACATACAGACTTAAATACCTACCTATCCAGTGCAATCTGGCAAGTATATCGCCACAAAGTCTTATCTGTAACTAAACATACAAATGATTATGAAACATTCATGAAACAAAAACGTAACAATTATAGTTGGTTCGTAACAAAACTATTTTTTAAAGATGCTAGTACATAGAGTATTTAGTGTACGCGCGAATGACTTCAAAGATCCACTCGAGTTAGTAACCGTTTGTTTCATTGTTTAGTGTCATGGCCACGCTGTGACCAGTGAATAGTTAAGGAAGCGGGAGCCGGCCCTGGCCGCGATACACACGCGCTCATTCATTCACATTCACTCACCAAAATGTTTTATCAATACACAGACGACTTCGTTACATTCAAATTACAATACTGTGAAGGTTTCACCCAAAACCGCAAGAATTACATAAACTAAGACACTTGCGTCAACATCAAGAGCAAATCTCTCGAAAACTTTATAACTTCTTAAAAGGAAAACTAATCTTAATAACAAAATAGCATCGTTTTGTCTAAGAAATATTATAAAAAACTTCTGGAATATCATTTAAAATATTTGACATCTCAGACGACCATAATAGCAGTTGCATTTTGTTTCGGTGTGTGGCCCGAATTACGGATTCGTAACAGCAGACTGCAATAAAACAGTTGTCTAGTCCCACCTTTGTCTAAATAATCTACTTCCTGTAGACTATCCATCGCGTCCGCTTTCGCCCTCAGTGTATGGAATCTAGCCAGACCAGACGCCACGCTCCGCTGCCTGAGAAAAATGTGTCTACCAACATAATAGTTTCAATGGCAATAGTTCTAGAAATCACATTCGGTTAATAGCTTCATGACGGACTAAATTTGATAAATAATCACATTTGATTGATGTCTACATATGTCAAAGAACTTATGTCGTGCGTAACATGTACTTTTTGGTGAAACACAATATAATACCGCGCCGTAATTGTCCTCCGTGAATTGTGCCGGTATTAAAATAATTACGCTCTGGTCTACTTACCTACTGGACGTAGACAAAGGATACGGTTAGATTTTCGTAATAATCTTAGTTATTACTTGACAAAATTATATTTTTACATAACTTCATCATCACATTACAAACGACAGAGTTTTAATAATGAACGATGATGGATTCTAGGTCAGTCAAGTCTGGACACTATGATTATGGACCACAACTTACAATAATGATAAATATATACGTGTTCATAATGAGTAAAGAATCAAAGAATCAATAGGAACCTTTATATCGTACACATATATGGAAAATTGATGCGATTATAATTGTATCCATATCAATGATAGCCTATCAAAACTTATCAATTGTATTTTGCACTTTCCCCTGAGCTGACTATAACCATATAAATATATGTATGTATATGGTTTACCCATTGTATAATATAATGACTAGTGAGTTTGCAGCATTCATACGTAATCACGCATCTTTGTCAACATTGCACACGTAACTGCGTGATTTAGTTGAAGTAATCGAATTCTGTGGAAAATCCGAACACATTACGATTGTCATTGTAGTCTCGTCTAGGACTCGTACTATTAGATTGTTTGTATTCGATTCATTCGACATCAAAAGTGACGTGTAAATTAAGTCACGTGAGCTGGGTTGCGACACATGGTAGGCGCCAGACGTCTAGACGGCCCGTCGCGTCACCTGAAGGCTCTTCAGGAAGGCCGCCAAAATTCCTCTCCCCAGCGCCGCCGCCCGCGCCTCGCCGACGGCAGCCGGCATCTACTTACCTATATACGTTACTGCTCACACAAATGAACTACATAGGTATGATAGGTACACTACCAGCAGCTAGCAGGTACACTACAAAAACATTACTGTAATCCGTGGCATTAATGGTTTTCTGTTGATTGCTCAGACCACTTTTAATCCAGAAAGCCATTCGTGGTTGTTGTATTAAGGTTAAATGTTGTAGGCTGGTGCTTAAACTAAATAGAGACTGTTCTAAATATCACGATGACTGATGTTTTAGTTATCTGTTCCATTGCGTAGGTAGGTCAGCAGACACACATACTTAGGCTACGTAAGGCCCTTACAAATGCGGAAGAAGTTATGGATAAACATGATAATAAACTATACGCACTGTCTATATACTCATACATTATGACAGATTCTTAAAGTTATGTATAACAATGTAGCTCGACATTTTCATAAAAATAAAAGGTCATTTGGTAAAAATGTGCGTAATTTCTTGTACTATTCAAATTATGAATTTCATTACGAGACTTTTTAAGGGCGAAGGTCTCTTCAAGGGTGTATGAAGGACCTTTTTATTTGAAGCTTCAAATTCACACGTTAACATTCCAGGTTACAGCGTCTACGTACAGTTAATTGGAATGATGTAAGTTGGCGAATATTTCGTTTGATTCATTGTACTGAATATAATTTAAAGTCCAAAAATAAAATGGCACAGTCTGCTGAGCTGACATTTTACAATGTTGCGTCATTAAACATGTGAGTGATTGTATCTCACTGCTTTATTAAAACGCAGGGTTTCTCGCGTCCACTTAAATGTAGGTATTACCAATCAAGATTTTACGACAGTCACCTCTGCAGTACTTGGAGTCGTAAAACCACAAGACCTGATGAAAACTTTCAGAAAGGCAAATTATTATTCTGGTTTTGATTTCAATATTCTCAGTAGTTTGGATATAGATATAATTAAAGGGACCAGTCATCCTATCTACCACTATCATCATTATAACCCTTTCATTTACATTATTAATGTCTGAAATTGTACAGTTTCAAAATGATTTCAATCAAATAATATGACTAAAGCTCAACAATTCCCTAAATAGAGCGATATTCTATTCACCTTTCCTAGATAAACTCACAATTACCTATTCCTTTCAAAATGTCTTTGTCCCCAAGTGAATTGCTTAATGAGGCACTCAATCACTCGCTACTTACTCAAATTTGTTGGTTTTCTCATAGAAATCACTGAGTTCATTCACAACACAATTACATAGTTAATAAAGACTACTAATTTTTCGGACTTAACTACTAGTTTTTCGGTTTTAGAAAAATTCGTAGTCGTAGCGTCGCTGTCGTAGCACGTAGCCAGCACCAGCACCCGCTATGTAGCAACTGGGCCCCCATTACATGGGACTCATAGCTAACTGGCTGAAGTAGAACGTTTGTACTGTTTGGACCTCCGCCAATTCCTTCGGCGAACATAAGGCATACATTATGTATATGTGATTTTGTTATTTATAATTATCGGTAAAAAACTAAATAGTTAATGATATTCCGTTTCCAAACAAAGAATAGAAGAATATTATTTGTTACATACGTATGTATTTGCAAAATTAATGTAGATTTTTTTAAAGTTAATCTTATTATCGTACACAATGTAATATTGTTAAGAGAGTCGAATCTATAATTTCGTTCTTGTCGTTTGATCTCCAGATAACCTCATTATTTTTCAATAGTCGTTACTGGTATTGAAAAAGACTCTTCTTTGGTTACCAATTTTATGAGTAGATTATTGGAATAAATCAATTGAGGTATTTTAAAATTTGTGATTCGGTTCCCCGAAATTATTTGCTGTTTCTTTCTCAAAATTCCCTGTGTAATTATTTAAGTTAATTAAATTTTGATTAACTATATTTAATTCTCTACAGCCGGTTAACTGAAGCTGATATTTTTTTTGCATGTCAGTGTTCAGTATTCTTGGTTTTGGATAATTCAATAGGTCTCATGTTTGTTCCTTGGGGAAAATAGCATATCTAGATAATTAAAAGTTATAACTATTATTATACCTAAAATTTAAGATAAATAATTTTAGTTTGGTTATTATTAAATATGTTTGTAATATTAATAATAAAAACCTGTAGTAAATAATAATATTACGACAAGAATAATATCTACTTAATTGTTTTAGCATGCTAATGGCAACATTATCTAAGAAAATTTATAGACTACCATTTAATTTTGACACAGATACATCAAGAATCGGGAATGACCTGACCTTATGGCTCTCTACTTCTATTTATAAACTTAAATTTATTGTCATCATTTTGTCAAGAAAATGATGTAACAACCAATTAGAACTATCAACGAGGACAAACACTATAAAATATATCTCACACACATCAATCGCTAGACGTTAATCAGACTTGTTCATGTAAACATTAAAGATAAGTGTTCCCTGTAGAATTTTTCCACGAGCTATTACTAAAGGTGATGTTGACCTCATTATTGGGTAGACAGAACATAACGTGGCTGAACAAACATTAGCAGACGCAGTGGAACAGTGCAAACGTTGCGTATCTAAGGTATCAAGTGCTGTCGGCGCTGATAACGCGCGGCCCGAAGATAATCGGCGACCGACATTTGCGGTGTCGTCACATACGACACCGCTCTACTACTCTATTATTTACACAGCGTATCGCTCACATAATGTATACTTACTATTTTTAAACATACTATAATAGAGAATCTACTAGAAATAATGTTTGTGAACCAATCTTCTAAATTGAAAAAAAAAATGTTGATCTTATTTACAGAACACTTCAAAGGGATTTTGATGATTGTCCAGTGGTCATATTATTTATGCAGTCAATGAAAGAATATGCATACAATTTTAGTAAATTATATTTCAAAGAATAGATGAAATCAGAAAATTTCCATTAAATTCGTACAAAATAATACATCAACACAAACAGTAGGTATACATTATGACGTTGGTATTTGGGTTTGCGCATGATGACCTTAGGTATGGCTAGACATTAAAGTTTTTGTTGCCTTTTATGAAGACGTCAGTGTATGCATTTATGTAAATGACTATTTTTAGACCACGAATAACCAGACATTATTATTTGCAGCGGTAATCTTCACTCGACACGTTTTGTTTGCCAAACACGACACGGCGACACGATGAACGCGCAGTTCACAATACAACGAGAAACGAATTTTTAAGCTCCTCAAATGTTAAAATTAGGTACGTTTTGCGGAATAGTAAATGTCAGCTTAGGCAGACAAAAGAAGTAATAAATATTACGTGACATGTTTATGGAAAGTTTCAACGCTTCTAGACATATAGATGATGAATTTATCAAGCAATTTCATCGAAGAGGGAGGTATTGTCTGGTAAAGTTGTTGATGACTTATTGGCAATAAACTGAACTCTAGCTCGAATCACTATCATTTGTGGAAAGTTTCCGATGAAATACTGTAACCTGAAAACTGAAAATGAACCGCTTTTTAGTAAAATATTTGAGTTACAATAATAAGGTCAAGTAGGTACTACATCAATTTCCACGTAATTATTCTGCTTTAGATTCTGATTTAATATAAAAAGGTCTATCGACATATTATTTTAAAGAATACTAGGAAGCAATTCTATTGTCTAATGAATAAGTAGTTGGAACAAAACCTTGCATCAAAATTGCAACAGTAAACATGCAGCATATTATGTATGTGTCGTCACGCCCCAGACAACCTTACAATGCTATCAAGAATCTCGGCATAGTTAGGTTACCTCGTTTCCTATTCAATCTCGGCGGACTCATATCATATCAGTGACAGACAGTATTACTGTCACGAATCCGTCTGATAAACATCCAGACCAGGCACTTCACTGTCTAGATACGAATTTTAGGTTCCCATTTACTAGTTATCTAGACACAGAATGTAATGACCTGTAAATAGGGCTAGGCGTGTTCGATCTTACTATAACTGGAATAACACATTTTGTTTCATTACTCCAAATGTGATGTGGTTGAAACTTCAACCCACAGAATTAATAAAAACATTATTTATTATAAGTCTATTTATGCTTCAACCATTGTGCGATGCTCGATTATATTAAGATATCATGATGATCGTACAGCTGAAATTAATAACCGATCTTAACCCAAAATATTTGGCTGAGATTGTTTTTTGAACTTAATAGTTGTAGGTAAGTATAGAATTTCAGGTCAGGTCGATCACGACTGACTTTATCACATTTTTTCACTTTATAATTGTTGGTAGAAATATTAATGAAATACATATCAAATTGAAAATAAATCACATTAGTAGTCACATTAATAATATCTTAATTCACTTTCTTTATTAATTAAAACTAGAACTATTAAATAAATTAGTTTTGCAAACAACTTTGATATTTAAATTAAGCTGATAAACTCGAAATCAAAGATAATTTTATTGTATGCATCTATTCTGTATACATTTGTCGGACTTGTTGATATATTATCGTTGTAGATCTAAACATGACATAGGAGATGCATTTTAAATATCTATTTATTTTGATAGTAATGTCTCCCTAATTTGATAACTAAAGACGTATTTAATTAAAATGCTTTTAGTTCGTTAATTATAATATAAACGCTATTTTTGGACGAGACTATCACAAATGTGCTAAATAGGAGATAAGACCAATGCATAATGTAAAGCTTAAATGACATAATTAAAACCAACAGTAGGTATGATTATAAATAAAACGAGTGCAGGCGGAGTAATCGAGTGAATTATTTACAAAAAGGACCAGTTCACAGTTAGTGACAGTAGTCTGTAGACTTTTTGCATCTATTTGCAACGTCTGGTCTAGTCAGACTTACGGGACTAATTTCCGGGCTATTAACGTATAAAAGAATCTAATAATAGACATTTTATCGATGTTTCCTAGACTTCCGGTAAATCTAGACCTTATTGTCTTATTTTTTGCAGACAGTGTACGATGATCAAGTAGCGTATCCATCTTTTGGCTAGCAACAAAGAAATTGAGCTTTTGACAGATATTAAGTAGATTCCAAGAAGAGGGATTATCTTGGATGAAATAAACGACTATAAAGAGATATTAAAACGAATAAAGGTATTCATAAAAACAATTACCATTATTGCGTTGAGCCATTACACAATAATAACGTGTATGTTCACAGTCGATGTATTTTAAGTGTGACTGACATTAATTTCTCACTTCATGCACACAGTTTTAATTATGTATATTACATGTGCATGATGTGCATCGCTGTGGCGTGTGTAGTTGCAAGCAGGTGATTACGAGGTGTCACAGGGCACGTAAACACGTCGGTGGTTAGCGGAGCGGTGGCGGTGGCAGGCGATGGCAGACGGTGGCAGTGCAGGCTGCGGGCACGACGAGGCTGACTCACGCGCCCGCTGTCTGCCCGTTGTTTGGCGCTGCCGGCGGCGGGCGCAGCGCGAACTAGACGCGCGCCCTCGCCCCGACCTTGCCTCGACACGGATTTATTGATGCGTCACCACGAGACACAACGCATGCCGCTTGACGGCTCGGTTCGACTTACGTGCTGAGTAACGTGCGAGTTTGCTCAGCGGAACCGATTCTAGCATTGTGCTTGCGATCAAACTATTTGTTCCACATAGATAAGCTATTGAAACATTCGCAATTATTTTAACTGCGCTATCTCACTTCTTAAGACGGAGTCAATTACGTCGTTGACAATGGAGAAGAATTTCGTGAGATAACTTATGTAATTTCGTTCTGAGACTATTATTTGTTGCTCTACATTTATGCGTCTTTTTTAATTTGTCATGTATCTGTATAATATAAAAAAAATATTTTTAAGAAATGGAAAATGATAAATTTTCTGTTTAATCCCGGTTTCGATGATCCGATCTATCTGAAATCTTCCATAGAAATACAAAGTTTGAAAACCGAGATATGTTAAAAATATCATCGAAACGGTTACCACACCTTTGTCTGCTTCGGGGAATAAAAAGACCGCATACAATCACAACACCGATGAGGCAAACAACAAGATTAAAATGTTATTAATGATTCATTATATAAATGTCACTTTAACATTTAAAAAGGATTAAAAGAGTTGCATTGAAACAGGTCTGTATGCAGGTGAATGATGTGAAGGTTGCCACACGGTGCGCGGCGACACGACAGCGACGACGCACGGCGACGTGATGTCGGATGCCCGTCGGCCCCGAGGGTTAAAAAGCTTTCAGGAAGACCCCGTCTAGCTTCACGAACCTGAATCGCATTTTGACACTTTGAAATTCGAACATAGTAGAACAAAAGCATGGACATCACGTTCGTTACGTTAATAAAGAACAAGTTCATAATGAACATTTTGCAAAGGGTAGATGTACGTTTGGTTTGATTAACTGAAGTGTATTTTGAAATTTAAGAAGATTATACAACTAAGAATTTCTGTTTTATAAATTAAAAAGTTGTAAACGAACTGTTACACATGTCAATTATTTTTATCGTAGCACGTAGTACAGTAGACATAGCACAGTGATGTTTGCAGTAGACAGGTAGACACACATTGTATGTACATTAAAAAATAAAAACATGCCATAAATGTATTATATTTCAATAGAGTGTAACATTTCAATATGTAATATATACATTACCTGGAAAATAGGTATACTAACTTATTACTACTATTACAGTGATACACATACGGTGACATGGTTATACTTCTCGCGGACTTTATGGCCCATAACAACATAGTGTCGGCGGGGGCGGTAAGGCCCGATGACAAAATTATGATAGAACTTACGCCTAGAACACTTACCTATAAATAAACAAGAATACCTTTCTACTATTATCTTGATGTTATTACGGACAACTCAATTAGGTGGATAAAACATATTGATTTACCTAGATAAAGTTCATTAAACGTCTGTGAAACACCTTTACATACAGTAGAACTCCAATTATCCGAATTAATGGGGACCGGGACCCATTCGGATAATCAAATATTCGGATAATCGGATTTTAAAAAAAAATTGTCATTGAAGAGAATAAAAGCTACGTTTTGATATTGCACTATTTTTTTATTGAATTAAATTACGGGGGGAGTCAGTGTAGGCACAACGGCAGTTAAAACAAGTCAAGACTTGACGCGCAAACACTGGCTTCGCGGGGGGGGGGGGGGAGAAAAATAGCGCACTTAGACTTTTTTTGGACAATTTTTGTGATTCGGATAATCGGCGATTCGGATAGTCGGAGTTCGGATAATTGGAGTTCTACTGTATATACATTTAGTAAATGTATACCTACGTCTGTTTTCGGTTTCCCTGAAGTACGTTTCATAATAAACTTATTTAACTTCAATACTGGTGTAGAAACTTTATACTGTATGGGTATACTTCTTACTAAAACCTTCCAAGCAGAACATTAATGGTAAATATTTTTGAGGCATACAAATAAATTAACCAAAAATCACGGTTTACTCACGTAAATGAATGGAGAAAAGCTCTACTAGTTTCGTGTCACAGAGGGACTCTTCTCATGAGCAGCGTGCGCAGACGCGGTGACGTCGCACATCCTACTCGTGAGCTAGTAGAGCTTTTCTCCATTAATTTACGTGAGCATATCGTGAATTTTGGTTAAATTAGTATGTCTCACGATAGTTATTATAAAAACATACAAAGAAAATTTATTTATACCTATATAAGTACTCGTATTAATTAAAGTTTTATATATCCTGTTAAACATGGCCAATGACCCAAAATCATAAAACTTTACAAAGATTACTCCAGTGGGTCACATTTTATTGCCTCAATCGCAGTAAAAAGTTAATCTTCGATGCAGATTGTTGCAACTGGGACTGCCATTTTGTGTTTGCTCCCACTTAGTATCAATTTGGATGCCATATTTATTCTAATTAAACATTCAAATATTATTAAACTAATTATTATTTTGAGTTCTCTTTTCGACTTAGTACATTTAACCCTTGGTAACTTGCATAATTTGCACAATTGCAACAAAGGAACCATTTTTATACGGCTTTTTATTTCAAGTGATTACTGCTACTAAACGACTACCTACTCATAGCTCCAAAGAATCTAATTCATTGTTTTAGTTCAGTCCCTCTCTAGTTAGAACCAGTAGCATTTCATTACTGTCATAGTGTCTACTTAAGCCTGATTGTCAGTCTGCCTTATTATTTTTAGACATTTATCTAGTCATCTCGTCGTTTCGTTTTAGAGGTCGTAAAATGTTTAAATGAGATGGTCAACGTCGGTTTAGCGGACCGCGCGCATATAGCGACTGAGTGCACATTGCACGTTGATGTACAAACTTGGAGATTACGAGTGCGACGTCAATGCACGGATTATTCGAGAAGAGTGAATTGATGTAGTTAAGTGTGGGGTGAGGGGTGCGGCGCGGGGCGGTGCACGCTGCATTCGCTGCACCACGCTGTACAATGCACCCGTCGCCCGGCACCCGGCGCCCGGCGCCCCCGCTGGCCATTGCCACCGATTTCACCAGCACTTACGAACTCTTTACATTACATTATACGATGGACATGTCAAGAGAAATCTCCAAATGACTACGATAAAACCGTACAACGTTTTCAAAAAAGAAATCTTAAATACAGAACAGTGGTACTGCTCGAAAGATTTCCATTTTTAACGTAATCGTCTTTTGTTAACTTATTATTGTGTCTCCGTAGAAATTCATTTGTCAACATTTCGAAATTTGAATTGATAAAATACAAATTATATTATCATAATTACAACTTATCAACACGAAACCTTGCAGTTTCTATGACACTAACGAGTTCAGTTAATTGTCTCATCAGCAGATGTTTTATCTCAGCTCTGCTGTCATAATTACATTGTATCAGATACCTCATGTATATTTTACAGTCCTACAAGCCCGACTAGGGATTGCTGAAATTTTAACCAGAATTATATTCTGTTCGAAACTAGGAGAAAATCGTAATTCGGTACATTAAACTTGCATATCAACATTAAACTACTATTAAATGTTACTTTAGCAGGCGTTTACTTTGTAAATGTTAGGATTTACAGCCCACGATAATATATTACAGTTGAAACGATCTCTAGAAAGGACTAGAGAACAATTTGCTAAACCAGAAGATACCCAAATAAAACGGGCACTACTGCGAGTACCTGTAACGTTTGGCTGATTTATAGACCGCTTCTAAATGGGGCTTCTAATGCTGCACTCGCCACTCCAGACTTTAATTACGGTAGCTGAATAATGTATAGAACCTATAGAAAGTCCAATATCTGGGTATACACTTCCTTATCTTATCGTAGTAAAAATACAGTCAAGGTAAAATGCAGTCGGCGGGATTTCAAAGATAAACTAGGCTCGCGTATAATTACATTTAGGTATGTCTGCCGCCGGTAATATGACAAGCTTATTATAATAATATGCTCCTTTCATGTCGGTGAGTGGACAAATTGTGAAACTCGAGGTCAACGGCATCGTGGCCTCAGAAAATTGTTAAAAGATGCTTTTAAAATATTCTTGTGCTTATTTGACAAAGCTCGCGAAGTCACAATGCAGTTCGCGCACGGATATGTGCGGTCATAAAAAGGCTCGATTTATCGTTACTTGTCGTTACGGCCAACATATAAAATATTTGACGGTAAATAAATTACGTGTTTGCTGTCCCAGGCACACTTTACGTTTTATACCGAATTTATTGCCAAATGAATTAAGCAATCTTACAATGTATGGGACAGCATAAGCCGCTTAACTGGCACATATATTCCAGATATAAAAACAAGCTCGGTTACAAATTACTCAGTCATAAATCGAATAATTATTTTTTTAATTGCAGTCTTAAGAAATATTTTTTTCATTGAAACGTAAATCTTTTGTTCAGCCTTTAATATGAACTATAAACGAATCACAAAATTCTCAGCAGAAGTTTCAAATTTGCTTCCTATAAAATGGGTATAAGACAGACCAGTTACTGACCAGAAGTAAAACAAAGGGTGTACAATAAATGAGCAATAAGGACATTACTCCGGAAATGTGTCGTCGGAGCGTTAAGATGGAAGTCCTGTTCGGGCAGCGCCGCATGAAAATGTACGCGCAGCGCCGGAAGCGCGCTAAAACAGCATCGCTGTACTTACTCTCATCGATAGGAACTCGAGTATACCCCTCTCTGACTGCACCTGTGCTTATACATATTAGCGTTAAATTATTTTTCCTTAGTTTTTAAGATATTTCGAGGTACATATCTAATTTAAATACTTATTATAACGGGTAACTAACTAACTCTATGTTATAACCATTGAATAATAATTATTACACTTTACGACAATTTAAATGTCACATTTATCGTATGTGTAAGACTTTTAGAGTCGTAGCTGGTGATTTTCAGTGACTTCTATTACAAGCTTAAGTTTATTTAGTTATGATTTGTATTTATTATATGTTCTAGCATTTATATATTTATATTCTACATAAGTGATGAAAAACGTGTCAACGTTAATGGAATAACTGGATTACAAATGTACAAAACAAATCTAAATATTTATAACGTGAATAAAATATCAAATACAAAACGGTGATCGCAAAGTCACATTCACGTGAAATAGGTAACTTATACGCGAATTAAAAAAATAACCTTTCCTTTTATATGTCAGATGTTATGTGAGTTTGAAAATAGGGATAAAAATATATTTAAAGTTTACTTACGTACATTGCTTTTATTTCAAAATGGATAAAAAAAAACGAATGTACCATCCTATATCTTACTTATAACGAAAATATGTATCTTTATATTAAAACGATACAATTTATTATGGAATTACTGTAATTGATAAAAAATTACGGGGTGACTTTGTCTCGTCCTACAGTGATGTCATTGGAACTACAAAACATCACGAATATTACAATCACGAATGATCATAATAGTCTTTTGTCTGATATGTTGTGACGTCTGATTGACTTGTCATTATAACTTTACATGGTTACCAGTTACATACATAACCTATATGAATTAAGTAAACAACGAACATTAAATGCAATGGGCTTAATATATCTTTGATTTGCTTTTCTTGAATCCTCTAACTAGGAATTGTGAATAGAAATTACAATATATTAAAGACTGTTTTTATAAGCACTAAAATAAGGTTACAATTTGCTTATGTAAATTGTAACTTTTATCAGTTTATTTCAAACATAAACATATTGAATTTTTTGATAAAGGAAACTCAAATTTCTAGAATTTACAGTTGTTTTTATTTCTGACAGACGAGTCGTATAGACAGATGTTATAGCGGACTTTTTTAAGTATATGCCCACAATCAAATTAATTCAACGGTGCTCATACAACGGAGCTGTAGGATGGGTCGATAAATATAATTAAAATTTTAATGTTGATTGCATTGTGGTGGCAAAAAGTGGTCAATGTTATTGAGTGTAGAGCGGTCGTGGTCAATGGTGACGTAGCACCACCAAGCCGAGACGACGACCGACGCCCTTGCAGTGACATTAACATCGTACCTCTGATCAGTCCTAAACTTGACTCAGAAACCTGCACCGGCCACCTCACGCTACTCAGAATTGCTCAGAAAGTCACTTTCAGCCTTTAGAAATCGTCTTGTATTTGAAAATTTAATAATGTCGTCAGACGTAAGAAAATAATGTATTATGTTCGAGCATACAAAGTATAAAACTTAATATGAATATAAATTGCTTTTTTTTCTTTAAAAGGATTAGGTTCATCATTTACAGATACACTCAGACCGAGTGTTGTTGTATTGCAAATGTATTAAGTAGTCGCTGCTGCGCTCTAATGGAAAAAAGGAATTCTTTCTCTCGATATATCCATAGCTCAGACATTTCATATACTTAAAGAATAATTGAGATGAATTGGCTATCACAAGATGTGTTTGCGACTTGTAATTGATTGGCTAATGTTTATTATAATTAATCATATTACGCAAAACCACGTGAAGCCTCATCAGACAAAGCTGTATCAGATGAAGTCTTGGGTGTCAATTCCGGGTTAATATCTATGTGCAACTTTTTTAACAGTCGTAAAGTAATTGTGAGATGTGTACAATGTATACATGGGGACTGCTCTGAGGGACTGTTTGGTCTGATACCTGCCGCGTCTTTTCGCGATCGACCTACATGACAGCACTTCCATCCCCATTATATAGATGGTTGGCAGGTCACAACTGTGCATTTCACTCGAAATTTTCTGCCTCGCACAGCAAAACTGTGAAATGAGCTGTCGTCGGCGGTATTTCCGAAGCGATACTTCAAACCTTCAAGAAAACAGCGTATTTCTTTTTAAAACGCCGGCAATGCATCTGTCTGTAACTCCTCTGATGTTTGCAGGTGTCCATGGGCGGCGCTGATCGCTTACCATCAGGTGATGCGTTTGTTCGTTTGCCTCGTAGCCTACAAAAAAAAAAAATAGTTTTACCCATCAGTATATGGGAGACTCGGTATGTTATACGTGTGTATAATGTCTGGCCAATTTAAAGTCGGATTAACATTTATGAGCAAACAATTGATCCTTATAGAGATCACTAATTCGCACGTCGCGTCGCGTCGTGTATAAAAAAAGGAATATGGCTCACTGTTGTCTGCTGTGGGTTCAGGCAGATCATATTCAATAGAGAACATTACCGAGTGAATACGACGCGTGTGAACAGGACCTTAATCGTTGTCTATGTATTCCAGCATATCGCAAGAACTTGATAAATGAAACAGAATTTTTATCGCAACTGGTGTCCGTGTAGTAATGAGTGGCTAGTAACACGAGCTTTTAATTTTATCTACCTGTGAAAATGTATGGCTGGCAGCGTGTGGCGTGGCTGTCAGTGGGAGCATCGGGTTGCAGTGAGCAAGGGGCGCTGAGGTCGGGCGGGTCGGTGCGGGCGAGGGCGCATCGCTTGCAGCGCCCTCTGTGCCCTTGCGGACGCACGGTGCATGCACCCTGTGTACGGCCAGCACAGCGGCATGCAGTAATACAATTCTGTCTTACATTGGAATACAAAAGTTTACTGTATTACTATAGATATTACGTTGCTATTCGTGTTTCCATTTCTATTTAGGTGAATGCTTTTCAAAATTTTCGACAAAGGTTCTATTAATTATTTACTACACTTATGTTTTAGGCTTACCTGCGTAACTGTCTGACGAGGAACTCGACTTATTATTATGTATCCAAGTATTAGAATAAATCCAGTACAAATGTAAAACAATCTTCATTGCAGACAATAATAAAATCTGCTTTGTTTTTCCCTTTGTTGTACGTTTAAAGGCCATTTACCTTCATTCCTACACGTTTAAGATAAGGTTAGTTAATGAAGAAATGTAGTTGTTTTACTAGTTTTCCTTGTCTGTGGCCCTGCATCGGCCCCCACCCCTCCCCGCGAACCTGCCTCCCCCCTCCTGGCCCCAGTTCGCTCTCGTCGTCGTGATGCTGCATTTTAATAACGTTTTTGACTTACATGTCCAGCCGGCACGGGAAAACCGTTGTTTTTCTTATTTCATGTCCTTCTCTTTACATATCGTTGAACTCATATCATTTGACTCTGATGCTACTGGACAAAGACAGCATTCCTGTTTGTACGTTAAAATACAGCTGAAATTCTGTTGCATTTCGCCTTATGTTACTGAAATGTGACAACAATTTTTGGTACATTACTTGTGTTATTGTAGATAATTTAAAATATTGGATAATCAAAATGTTACTTAATATTATAATGCTATACTACGGCCTGCCTAAAAATGTAACAATAAATACGTGTACCATCCACCCACGCCCATATAGAAACCACATACAAAAAATGTATTCACAGGTAGAACGCAGGTGTACTTGGACTGCAAGCCGCTTGCATTGCGCCTATTATAAGTGAATATTTGCCAGACAGTCTGATAGATACATATAATTATGACTGCCACCTGTAAGCTTCACTTTACCTAAAGACATAAGTAAATGTATAAGGTATATTTACTAAGTAAACAGATCATTTTACTACTTGAGTAAGTAACAGGAGTAAAATAAAATACGGGTAATATAAATATAAAATTAAATTCGATGAAAAATATACGGAGGGAATAAGAATTGCAGGTAGGACACCCAAAATTAGATGGTTGGTGTTGTCTCCGCACTCGCAGATTTTTAACGTACCCACCTGGATAATAATATGTACCGTTTATCTAATTTTCAGGAGTTACGTTATTAAGCATAGTGTCACACACAGTCAACTTACTTAATTAGAGATTTAACTGAAACTTATTTGTTGAGTAGTTTTTCAGCGTGCGGATAATTTTATCAACAGTTTACGTATCAAAATAGTTGCCCTATTTAAATAAGTAATACATATATGACTTAGGTTACTATATGTATATGTTAGCACGTGCTATTCACAGCATGTAGCTGTGTGGAAATCATAACACGTTCTGCAAATTGATGTCAACGCCTCTTTGAACCCTCGCTTTACAAATTTAATTCAAGATAAGTACCACACTTTTGTATGCGTCTGCGCACAATACCTATTCAGATTGATTGAGGAGTTGAATCGGTAATCGACTATCTGGCCGGTCGGTAACCCTTCATTATCAATGCGCTGCCAAAGGAGTTGTTATGAAATAAACAAAAAAACTCTTTGTTCTCGCTAGACCTTTTTTATTTCCATTTACTAAACTCGACAAACTAAACGGTACGTAATGAATTTATAAGTACCTACACATATCATTGTCGATTTACTGCATCATAGTATTTCATAGTTTCTTGTAAATACTAACACTTAACGTTTGTGTGATTTTAATTTTTTAAACTGTGACTTAATAGGTGGATCAATGGCAACATTAGAAATATCTAAAAAAAAATCTCTCGAATCTCGAAACTTCCAAGGTTTTTACATATTGGAACGTTGTGTTATGACTTACTTTATAATATGGATTACGTAATATTTATGAACTCATGAAACAGCGAATAATCTTAAATATTCTAACGTAAAGTAGGTATGTAGGTGACTTTTGTGGATACGACGTTATCTACACTTCATTATGTTCTAAACATGACCTGAAAAGTAAAAGCATACATATAACATAATAATTTACATACATAATAATATATCTAATTCTAATTCATAAATAATTAACGTAACGTAAGAATTACGTATTATTACCTTATTATATAATAACATTGGGAATCTCAGGTATAATATGGAATGGGTCTTTTGCCATAACCACAAACCAGCTGCCGTGTTTCTATTGATAATTTCTCAGATTCCTAGATTGGATGAAGTTGAAGTACATGGGTAATTATGTATGTCATGCAGTTTTCATATCATGTAGATTACAATTTTCAAAATTCCAGTCACAATTCCACATTTAAGACCAAATAAACCTAAGCTTACGTGAGTTGCGATGATCTTGTTAGGAGAAAAAGGCACGAACGATCTCTAGTTCAGTTGTCGGGCTTAACCATTAAACCAATCAGACAGCTAATTGATCATCGTCGATGAACTAAATTAAGGGTTTATATTGAGATTTCTTTTAACTGTAGCAGTTGAAAATCAATGTTGATATGGAATTGATGGGATTGACATAAGGATACAACTCGTAAGTTGTAGTTTCGTAAGCTTATGTCAATCTAAACTTTGAGTTTTCTTTATTATTCTATTCGAAGTGTTAGTCTATAATACGGTTTACTAAAACACTAAAACGATACAAAAGTAAACAGCACATTTCATTTTCTAGTCTTGAGACTAGACCGTTGTCTCTTTATGCTAAGTGTAAAGCTAAGTTAAATCAGAAATGCCTTTGAAAACGTGAGACAAAAGTCATAGGTACTTAGTTGAAACGACCTTTGGTAGGTTTGTAAGTCAGACACGGTTGCATTGCCGCCAGACGTGGTCACAACAAGTCATTGATTGAACTAGCGATCCACCTCGACTTCACTCGGTAGTTAAAATTTTTAGTAGTTTAGTTTAATCAACTTTTTAAACAATTGTTATCTTTATATATATAATTCTTCTGTACGTGTGTATGTCACTGAACTTCTCTTAAACGACTGGACCGATTTTGATGAAATTTTTTGTGTGTGTTCAAGGGGATCTGAGAATGGTTTAGATTCACAATTTTGTCCGCTGGACAATGTTTTTTTAATTAATTTTTAATTTATTAGTAGTTGTTGATTTTGGAATGTTTTACATCGGATCCGACGGACGGCGCTACCATCGCAGTGTCAAATATTAATGACGTTAGATATTGTCATAACATTTGAATAATAATTTTCATCAAAAAGGTCCAGGATGAAAAAGTTTAAAATTTTCAAATGAACGTGTAGACAGGACAACGTCTGTCGGGTCCGCTAGTTATCTATATAGTGTAAAATATCCAAATACGAGCTGAAGAAATTCTAATCAAGTGAGTTTACCTAAATGAAAATCCATAACATAATATCTTTTTTATCTATCTTCTATCATAAAAGCTTACTTGTCGATCTCCTTCCTAAAGAATTAGGTGGAAGGTGTAAAATGCACATTGAAAAATGTAGTACTCATTTATCGCCTGATATGTGCCTCGGGAAAAAGCATGTCCATACATCAGGTAGTTTTCCAGACTCCATGCTTTTACCATTTTCCCAAACCACGAACCCAACCCAATCTTTGACTAACTAGAGATTATGAAAACCCGTTAAAGCGATTTGGTGTTTATTACTCGTATGATTGTTAAGACGGACAGACGCAGCGGGGGAGTGTGTCTAACTTCTTTAATATGTATAGTGCGGGCACAGTACGGCGTGTACGGTCTGTGCGGCGCACGGTGTCAGGTGCAGTCGACCTCGATGGTCGCCATGCCGTCTACTGTCTAGAGGACGCGCGGTCGGCTCGACCATCAATTCACATTAAACGTCACTGAATTCGACACTGAAAACTACAAGCCAGTACTCAATCTTTATGTATGCGTTTTCAATGATCTTTTAGTACATAATTAATTATTTTTTAATAGATCAATCAGTCAGAATATTGGTGTAGCTTGAATAATTTAGTTTAAGGTTCCTTTACTTACAGAATTTGTAATAAAACTTGTTATGAAGATTGGTTCTTGAAAGATGCCTTCAGCAAACTCGACGCTTCTTGGTCAGCAGTCCACTGACGGCTAGTCGATCAACAAAGCTTTTTTTTATAAATCATACATTCCTCTATTACCCTAACATAACACACAAGCAGAAAGTGAAAAACATCATAGTCTACATATTGTGAAAGAATACAGACATGTATTGTTAAAGTACAGTCCATTCCGACAGCAACAAAGAGCCATCGATACAATAATGAAGCAATAAATGTAGCATTAAGATTGTACCATCTCATTGAGTGACTCAGTTTCAATGAACGGGTAGAACGCCCGCTGTAGACTAAATAAACAAGAAATCACGTAAATGTTTCCCCGTCTGGAGTGCCTTAAGAAATCGAGACGCAGACAGTAAACATTGCACTAACAGTACCTACCGTATACCTATTAAATACGAGTTCTTTGCAAATTGCAATATCAGTTTTATATCGGAGACCATTTTTTCTTGAAATATAAAAGACACATTACTTCATAGCTCTTCTTGACAGATTGTATTTAAACGCTACGCTTAGGCTCGTTTGAGTACAACACATGAATAAAAGCCAATGAGTACATACCTAATATAAATAATAATTAACGTTCGACATATGATGTAAAGTCCTCACACTGACTTTGGACCAAACAGGTAATTGTTGGTGTTCAGTAATAAGTTGCTTTAAAACACAGGTTTTTTAGTTCAGCAATGGACTCTCACGGGCTGTTGATGATGACGATAATGGATAAATTGAAAACGTTTGAACAGTCAGTTTTGATCACTAATGTTATTGTTATTATAATACGTTACGCTTAGTTACCTAATCGATGTAAGTATAAGCTTAGCGTAAAAGTATATCGGACTGCCTAGCGGGTTATCGGAGCTCCGGCTCGAAGAGCAAATGTAGGAACAGGGTGGTTTTAGTCAGTAAGAGTCTGACACTCCTTCTCGCCTCGCCCAAGGCGGGAGAAGTCATTAGATGATTTTCTCCCCTCAAAAAACATATAGTATTGCTAAGAAGAGAACAAACATCTTAAAAGTTGTTTTCCAGAATCTTGGAACAATAAATTTCACAAAAACGATCGTAACTTGAGTGACAGAAGTTATGGCGCATTTGAAATGAACCGAAGGCCTTTTATCCAGACCAGTGTAACATTTGATTCAGGTCACGAAGATAAAGTGTGTAACAAAAGTTAAAACCTATATAAAACATATCGATTTTATTTTATAGAAGTAGAGTAGGTATAGATCTCATTATGTCCCCAAACTACTATTAAAATGAATACTAGTACAATTTAACAATTTAATTCAATTTAATGTAACATATTCAATCATAATGGTTTCCAGTAATATGATGAAATCAAATGTTTACTACTGATTTCAAACCGTTTTAACATTAGCGGGAGAACTCTATGAATCAATTTCAGAATTAATAAATTACCTACTTGAGACATCAAAGTAAATTCTTATGACTTATTAGCATAAACTGATTTACAAAGCACTATTTGCATGAAACAATATACTTTTCAGCTGTTGATAGATTACTTTGAATTTATAAAGTCACCAAAATAGTTAATTGAGAAACACTAACGTATTAATACATTAACGAAGAACATTAGACAATTAAACTTTTCTAATCAATACAATGTGACTAGACGCTATTGCGTGTATTTAACACGACTTTCAGCTTCATTTATCGAGTGTCGAGACGAGAAAGGAAGGGTGGCGAGGGGGTCGCGATGACGCCGCCTGGGGTCAGACGGCGGCGTTCAAGGTTAAGGCCACCCCCCACGCCCCCTATCGCACGCACGCTGTAATGATACTTATACACAACCCACTGACGCACCTGCACCCTTGCACTCAACCCTCGCCAGCCAAACTAAATGTTAACGTCTTTCTTTTGCCTTGTCATCATAAATAATTTACGTTTGCAGACATATTTTCTTTTTATAATTATGAGATGGATTCACAAAATATTTGGCTTTAATTTAATGATTTTATGTGTGGTGAAAGAATATATAATGATTATTTAATAGTAAAAAGGTTTGTTGTTTATTAATAAATGTTCAATAGTAGTGAAAAAATACGAATCACAAAGCATGGTGTAACACCAACAGTCCAATGCATTTCAATATATTGTGCACGTACGAAGTGTCCGTTCGATTGAATTCAGACGATAGCCGGCTTTTGATTTACAGGTTTAGTTCATAGCTATTCCTAGGACTATCATCATAATACATTTTAGCACCATAATTTCATTTCCTATGACGTTATGTGCTAAATTGGTGCCTACATATAATAGCAAAATGTTTTGTCATTGTCACTTGTTAGGAATGACAATAGATAGACGCATTTATTATATGCCTTAATAAAGATTTGCATCGATAACTGTGTCTAGGCAAGCACTTGTGTGTTTCAGTTCAAGTTTTGTATAATTTTTGCATTCAATCAACGATTTGCATTAATTTAATTTTATCAATTCAACAGACAGCAGCTATAACTTTTCTTACCCGTCAATTCAGAAAGCATTCTGATCTATACACTATCTAATTAACGTAACAAGTGAAGCTTACCAGATTATAGACTGAAACTATGCAAAAATCTGTTGTGAGCTATACCTGTTAAGATGCATGTAATTATGTATACATAAGTGTCTACTGAACGTGCATAGCTTTGGCAGACTGTCCGACGGCGCAGACGAAATGCTATTAAGTGACGTCACAGGCTACCTTGTATAAGGGGACGCAGCGTAATCGCGCACTGCCGCCCGACAACGGCCACCGCGCACGCCCTCGCGACAATCGTGCGACCAAGCTCGTTATGTAAGCACGCATTCAATAACAGATTAATTTTATTGCTCATGTCTATATTGTTTCAGTCCACTATTGTGTTTACGCTACACAATGAGATTACGATTTTCAAATATCTGCTAAATTAAAACTTGATATTGTAATTGATGAAGTGATTAATTTAGTTATTTATTTAAGGAACTGCACGTTTTCAGTTACGAATACAAAGTGGTAGACGCTAAGATAGGTAGATAAGAGTTTAAGATAGAGATAATATGGATGCATGTAATTGGAATAAATTACATTACAATTAATTAAATTCTTCGAATGGAAAACCATGTTATGTATACCCGCCGCATTTTGGTAGTATGTTAGTCTACTCTGAAACAGTACGGTACAAAAGGTCAAAAACAAGTAGATCTTTAATTGAATATTTTATACTGAAAAGATAACATTGTTTATGTTAGGTATTTAATTAAAAAGTTGTAAAAATAACTTCTAAATAATATTATCGTTTCTTATTAATTAAAGTCTGGTCAGAAGCGTGTTATTTCATTTTTATACACCAATCAGAGTGTAGACGGAATTGATGGCAACTAGCTCTATATTACAGAACGTAATCATGGCGGTTTCGGTAAAAAGGAACTGTGACGATGATTTTAGTGTCGCTCGTGAGTCAGTTGTGAACCAGGCGGTCGTGCGGCCGGCGGATATGAGTCCTTCCTCCTCACTATCGGCCGGCACTTTTGTTAAATTAAAATGGATGAGGTTTAAAGTGGAGCGGTCGTAACTAACGGTTGACGCGGCGACGTCTGTGCGCGATTGCGACAATCTGCCACGCGGTAGAAAATAGGACGCGCCGCCGCCGCCACCGCCCAGCCGCCGGCCACGACGCGTGGGGTCGCGCTCCCTCGTCACTCCGACACTCCTCGCTGAACCTGACTCCACACTTATAACTACTATGCAAAACCGACATAACCGACTCTTATATCTCATACTAACCAAGCCGCCCGAACGCTATCGCTCATCGCTTCCACAAGGACCACGCGCTACCCAAAAAAAAATCATCAAACCGGTTCAGTTTGCCTTAAAGTAATATAAAAGTTAATTGTATTATTGCATGATAACCAAATCAAGTTATTCTTGTAAAGTTAACTCTAAAATATTAACTAACAGACGTTCAAAGTTCGACACAGACCAGACACAAGGTGACTCTATTGAATAATTTCTAAATTATGAATATAACAAGTTCAAATTCTGTGAAAACATTGTGTAATATTAGGTTTATAACAATACAGTTGATATAAGACTATACATAGATACAATGTTTTATAAAAACTATATCCTGCGGTTTTATGCTATTCAAAACCGCAAATCTAAATTAAATAGGTATCCCAGCACCTAATACTTTGCCCAGCCCAGAGATCGACGGATGATCCCTTAATTGTGAGCACTATATCTATCACAACCATTTTACCAAGCATACAAACATGACATGCCACGTAGAAATGTACAGAGGTAAATATACCTTTGAAAATAAAACAACAGTCGTAAAATAAAACATAAGTACCTGACGAAAAAATGCGGTAATAACATTTTATTATTAAAACACGTTTAGCAAAACGATTCGCTGTTTCATAATGGTAAGCCATCACGTAGACTGTACAAATTACAAAACATTAATTAGTCAGCGAATTATCAATTAGGGTTGTCTGACTGCAACCAGATTACCGGGTTACGGCTATTTTCTCGGAAAACTATTTGTTACTCATCAAAAACACGAGGCTAGAGGTTCTAAACGTGATATCTTGTATTCGATCCCTAAAAACAACAAAATGAAAAACCCATATTAAGCTTCTTTAAATTTTGAAAGCTAAACTGCTACATCATTATTGTTGAGAAAGGAAAAATCCCGTCGATCTCATACGTCTAGACTAGAAACGAATTAAATTACTTTTTATTTTGATCTTAGCTAAATTTTAAAGTTCAGAATAAAGGTCGAATCCTTCCATTAACATCCAAGGATAGCAATGTCAATAAACATCAATTGAACCCGAAACTTAACATGAATTAACAATTGACATTAAACTATTAAAAACCAATTTAAATGATCAAATATGTATATCGAAGTAATTGTAGTAAAAGCGTAGTATTGTAGACTTTAAAATAGGTGTCTAGGTATATAAATTTACATAATGCAATTCGTCTAGACCAGACAGTGCGCTCGCTACGGCGCGTGTCGAAAGGAGGCTGTCTGGAGGTGAATCGAGTCGTAATGCAGTGCACTTATTGAGAGAACGCATTACAACGACCTACCATCATCTGAACTAGCTCTTTGCAGACGAAGACTTATCAAAGTCACACTTAACACGCAATAAACTATTATAAATACTTTGAAATTGTTGGATATATATTTTATATTGTTTACTCTTACGCTTTATATAGTAAGAAGTCAGTCTGTGTTTACTTTTAGTCAGAACTGACAATAAAATTAAAATATATATTTATTCTTCATTGTTTTTGTCATTACGCTTGTCCTTGTTATTTCCATAAGGGCAAGAGACCATACCTTTGTCAACAGACAAAGCCATGTGTGAAGTCAACTTACCTCTAGCATAATAGAAAAAAAATCGACATAGGTAATATACACTATTTTAAGTGATCGGTTTCTGTTTAAAGTGATTATACCACACAAATGTTTATCAAGTAAACAAACAAATGTATACATAAACAAAATCAATGGTAACTATCTAATTGCAAGTATCAAATAATGATACCTAATTATCTATCTATGCCCGAAATCAGTACAGTCCAATATCTTTGTTTCAATTAATTTACATGTAATCAGACAATAACCTGTAATTATCAATTACAAAAAGTATTTAAATTATCACCTCTCGTCGAGCAGCACGCTGTACCTGTCGCCTGAAATACGAGATATTATTTACTGCAATAGAGAGATAACGTTAGTACCTAATTGTGAAAAGCTTTCTAATCTAAATAGGTATTGAGACATTTAGCACTACCTGTCTACAACAATATCCGTCAATAGTCTTTGTATTTTTAGCTTTAGATTAGATGACGTCAAGTCAGTGGCGATAGCTGTTTGTCTAGTCTAGACGAGGCAGCGGCGTGGCGGAGTGGCGGAGTGGCGGAGGACAACAGACGAAGCGTGCCGAGCGTCTGGAGGTGAAGCGAAGGCCTCTCCATTGCCTTTTACGACTAAATGCATTCTGGACCGTCTCGCCGCCTAGATCCTAGACGACTAACAATTCAACAACGTTATATTTGCTCCACGTACTTATCGACGTCTGTTTTATGTGCTATTAAATTACACGTGTTTACCTTACCAAATGGTTTTCAAACAAAAATAATTATCACTTCTACTAGTTCCTTCAATACAACCGATATTTTAGCCAAAATTATAATTCTTACTTATATATTTTTCACTGAAACGACGTCATCATCATCATATAATCACCATAAGACCCTATATATATATATATATGTGACCACTGTTGACCAAAGGCCTCTTCTCGCACGCAGAAGGTTTGACCATTAATCATCACGCTTGATCAGAGGTTGGCAATTACAAATCTATAATTAGAAATTATAAGCGCAGGTTTCCTCACAATGTTTCCTTCCCCATCTCTGGTGTCCAAATAAGCTTATAAAGTACATAACTCGAAAAACGTCACATTGGTACTTGCCATTGGTAGGTTTCGAACACGCACCCTCATGCATGAAAAGTGGGCATCTTAAACCTCGGGGCTGCCACGACATCACCATCACTGCTGTTCAAAGACCTCCCCTTAATTAAGCAGCGAAAAACAAAGACATTGAAAACGACAGGATAGTCGGAACTAGACTGTTTGTTAGGCCTAGATAATTGCCTTGTTTCCTGTCTGATAACTTAGAAGCGGGGCACCTCCTAAGTTAATCGAAGGCTTAAGGGCAATTAGTGAGCACAGTACTCAGTCGTGCAACAGAGGGACGGTAATATTAATTAGTGTCGTGTACAGAGGGCGCGGGTGACGCGGCGCGGCCATCGTCTAGACAGCCTACGCCCGCCTCCCACGCCTACGTGCACCGCAACGCACCCCTTTGTCACAGACTTCAGTTAGCGTACCTACCTTAAGCTTGAACCTAACTCTAATAATATTATTTGAAATCACAACACGAGCGGCTTGTAGATCCCTGTACTTTGTTTACTTGGTTTATACGTCTCAGGGTTTGTACAGGATCAGAAAAGTGCCTAAATCTTTAGCACTTTCACACACAAAGAAAAGCAGCCCGTAAAGTCAAATATAATGTAAACTTCAATCTCTATTCGTTCTGGAATAATCAACATATCTAATTCGCTTTTCAATTTGCTTGTTGCTGTAAGTGTGACTGTTAGACGCAAGGTATCAGGTTCGATTTCCAAATGAAAGTAAGATGTTCAATTTGACATTCTCATAAAAAGGCTATATGTAGGTATAAAAGTAAATGAAGCACTACTAACTATATAAAGTAAAACTTTGCCCACCAATTATAGAACTAAATAAAAAAGGTAATTTAAAAAACTAACATGAAAATGAAAAATCCCTAAAACAAGAATACAAGAAAAATTTAAGCAATCGGGACCCATTCTAGAAACCCAGCCGTATGTGCCCTTACTAAGTCTTCATAATATTTAGAATGTGTCCCGTATGCTTAAATTTTTTTCTTGTATTCTTGTTTTAGGGATTTTTCATTTTCAGAAACGCAGTCGGGTTTTTTAGTTTTTAAATTACCGTTTTTATTTTAGTTTCTTTTTTAGTTTTATTATTTTTATATTTTGATAAATCTGGTGTCATTCTCACAGTAAATACGAATCAAACAACCCCTATCAAGCTGAAATCTATCGAGTCGTTCAGGCTAGAGAGTGGGCACTGGGCAATATTCGAATTTGGTGCCAAAAATCCACCATTTTGATTTTTTTATTATTTTGATATATCCAGTGTCACTCTCAGAGTAAAAACGAATCTAACGACACCTCTCAAGTCAAAATCCATCGAGTCGTTCAAGCTAGAGAGTGAGCAATATTCGAATTTGGCGCCATAAATCCGCCATTTTGTTTTTTTAAACATTTTTATATATCCAGTGTCACTCTCACAGTAAATACCAATCTAACGACACCTCTTAAGTCAAAATCCATCAAGCCGTTTAGGCTGCAGAGCGTGCCAAACAATTATACATACATACATACATACATACGAAAAACATAACCCTGTAAAAAGGGTTTTTACTTTTTATTATTAGAGATTATATAAGTAGCTACCTACTTTGAATGATTTCGAGTCAGTAATCCGTCTGGAATTTATTAATTGCATTATTAAGTAATCTTCAAACAGACAAGATAACTGTAACATGTCTAAATGTCGAAAAGTGACTGGATTTTGTAATTTGGCGCAGACGTCGAAACTTAGCGCAAACGTTTATAAGCTAGTCGGATTGAAGAGATTGAACATATCAGACGCACTTAGAGTACCTACATGATACCCACTTAGTTGCACAATTAGTCGGAAAAGCGTGAATTACTTATTCGTAATATTAAGAACCCCAATATCTACTTATTTTCAAATGCCTTACAAACTAATCGCGGTCCAACATTACATAATTACATAGGACTTATACATATACCTGAAAAAACTTAATTCAAATCCAAAATTGTGTAATAAACGAACATGAATTGTGAATGATTTGCTTCATATTAGTATTCAAAGGTATCAGTGAATTGCGTGCACTTACTATACAGTTTATGTTTGTATTGAGCCGGCGTCTAGACGCGGGGGCGGACGTGCGCAGAGGTTAGATAGGTACGACTCAGGCCCTTTCCTTTCACGACCCTTCAGTGCCGCTGTATGCGGAATTAGGTCACACACACAAACCTACATTTTTACCGTAAGAAGCGTAAGATTTTCAATTTGTCAAACAAGATTTTCTAAATATATCAATTTATTGGAAATATTACCAAAGCTGCGTTCGTTTCTTCGATTTAGAAGAACGTATTTATTTATCTCCATTATGTACCGAGTGAATAAATATGCATAACGATAGCACAATAACAATAAACTCAGTGGGTGAAGATAAGTAGTACAATGAACAGACATCGTCTGACTCGCCGGAGTCTGACCCGGCGACGGCACAGACGGTAGTTTCCGTTTACGATTTTACTGAGTTTTGAAATAAAACCTGAATAATACTGCTATAGGTCAGTCCTATTGACTTGTTTCCGATATCAGTACAATAAAACTGTATGAGTGTCTAGCTTTTATCAGTTGACCTATTCATGAGAATTGAACGAAACAATCCCTACATTAGTATTCAATATTTCTTCCGAATGATTGAACTGTAGCTTCTTCGAACACCAAATTTAAAACTCATCAAAGACTTAATTCCAATTACCATAAAGTTCACTTTAGTTGTAACATTTCTAATCCATGGATACGAACGTGTTTTATTGATTTGATAACCTTAGTTTTAATTCTGATTCATAAATAAGTAATTTATATACAGTCAATAAATGTTTTGTCTAGCCAGATTTACGTGTAAAATTGTCTGCCTACACGAACACATACAACGAGCCGCTCACTGAAAAATACGTGCAGATATCTAAAGTGTGTGTATAGGTCGAAATGTGTTACTAATAGCGTCTAGACTTCGTTTAACACGAGCTTGATTCAGTAGATATTAACACAGTATCTATGTACTTATACTTACATAGTGTTAACTTTCAATGAAGGTCGATCAGGTCAACCCGCAAAATCTGTTTTCAAACCATTTCTATATAATGTTCTGTTTATAATTTTAGACCCGATATCGTTTTAATTTTCTTGTAGGTACCTATCTGGTATCGAAATTGGAAAATTCTTTGGATTATTTACAAAATGAGAATGTTCTTTTGAAAAAATATTTATTAGCTACAAGAAAAATGTATTGATCTTATACTAGTAGGAGTAGGTTTTTAGAAAATCTGATAGCAATTCATTGATGGAGCTTCTTTATTGAGAAGATTTGAAATTAATTTGAAGTAAATTAGTTTCAGAATGGTAGCTACCGTTAGGTTAGGTACCTAAATAATAGTCATTAACCTTCCATTTATTTTAGGAAATTTAAGCTCTGTTGACTTTTAGACATAGGTAGTTATAATGTATATCGATAAAAGGTCCTAAAGGATTTTCTCAGAATTTATTGTTACACGAAGTAGGTTACCTAGATTTGGTGTGATTACTTTAGAGACTAAGTGGGAATTTTATATAGGCACTTATCTAGGCACTTTTCAAGATAAGTCTGTAGAGAAATGTCAAACCAACTTTGATATTAAATAAAAATAGAAACTCAATTTAATTGGTAGGTACAGACTACGTAGTCTGTGTGAGGTATTTCAACATTATGAAAAGGACAGATTAAGTATGAGTGACTGATAATAAGTTGTTCAGAACGGACGATAAGACGACCATTGTGTCAAACGTCTAGACTTTGTGAAGTACTACTACACGCAACAAGTCTACGACATTTACTACATAACTGAGATAACTAGGTATACGCATTTATTGTACGCTTCTATAGGTATTTATCTGAAGTTTCTCTTTGTTATAGCCTGGGAAACTTTAAGAAAAGGAAATTATTCTTAGCGCTAACAATTGCTGCACGACCTCTAATGAACCGCTAAAAAGTTTGAGTAAAGGTAAATGTAAAGTTTAAGTAAATGACTTTACATAAACTTCATTATTAGCAAGCAGAGAAAACAGAATTTATTCTGATTAGACGACAAAATAACAGTTTTCATAATTAGTTAAGTAATTATGTCCACATCGACAAAGAGCATTTTAAAAAGTAAAAAAATATTTGCAAAGAGCACTGCGCACCGCGCCATGCCTTAGACTCTGTTTACTTTTTTGAAGCAAAACACTGCGAATGAAGTAAGTCGTCGGGAGTGCAAACTGTCTGCCCTTCCGTCGCCCTTTGTCTGTCTGTCTAGGCTATCACGATATTCTAGGTATACGCACACTTGCACACCGTTACACGGACCTTTTCAGTCTACAAACACACTGAACTAAATATTTTAAACACAGTTGCGAATTCATAACGTGGATACATAATGCGTCACGTACCGGAGTGCGTGACGCACTTTTTTTTATCGTGACGACAACTAAGCCAAGTATAATTTGACGCCTTGTAAGTAGGTACGTAAATTAATTTCTATAAACGTCATGAGGAAAGGTTACACCTAACCTGCATCTACATAGATACCTAGTTCATCCATTACATTATTTACGATTAATTAATTTAGTCCTAAACGTTTCCTGTTACGTTTTTACAATAGGTACAATTGTAAATTGTTTGGTAAATGTGGCCTAGGTAACACAATTTACAAAAACATACTGGTCAGAAGTAAATAGAACCCACACTCTGGGTCACTAATTTTAATAAATTATCCTTAGGAAAGGACGTATAAATTAAAGTCGAACCAGC
Organism: Spodoptera frugiperda; assembly: GCF_023101765.2. Classification (NCBI taxonomy): domain Eukaryota; kingdom Metazoa; phylum Arthropoda; class Insecta; order Lepidoptera; family Noctuidae; genus Spodoptera; species Spodoptera frugiperda. Next base: position 5,342,324 of record NC_064215.1, read on the forward strand.
ATAATAATCAGGTTACTTAGTTTTAGTTTAGGACGCCGTAGGTCACATCTTTTGACCTTTTCGAATAAAGCTAGCTTTTCCATTCGCGTAAATACCGAAGGTAAATAAAAGTTATATGCTCGAGAAAGTTTATAGGCTGTCTGGTCTAGACGTCCCAACTGACATCGTTTCGCTTGACACAACACAGAACACGTCGGTAACAAAACTTTGAATTTGTAATTGACGTTGATCTTACGAAATAAAGCAACGAAGACATCCCTATTTACAGTTTAATGAATATGAAATGAAAATGTACAGTGAACGCCCGAGACAAGTAAAGAAACTCGATGTTAGTTTACTATTTAAGTTTTCCAAGAATTAACTAAACTAAATGCCTATTCTTGTACGAAATTTCTCTAATAAAATTAAATAAGTAATCCCTTTATTTTGTAACAATTAAATTAAGTAAATTAGATAAGTTCATTCCAATACGTCAAAGTTCATTCTAAGAAAATTCAGATACATATCTAAAATCTAGTTACTATCGCAACCTCGGTTATTGACTGTACAGACGGTAGTTACTTAGTCTAAGACTTTAAGAGACCTAGGCAATTACCTACTGCTCTCAATTTCAAGGAATAAATTCTGCAAATAAATCGAAAGCTCAACAACCCAACTTAGTAAGACTTCATTCTAAGGATATTATGTTTAAACACCATTGAAAGAAAGTCTAACAACACTACCTACAATAATAATTATTGCCTCTGTTTATTTGATTTCTCTGAAATATGTAATAGAAAGAACTACCTTATAAATAGCCTAACAACCTATGACCAGTTTTCTAATATTAATTCTAGAGTTAAAATTGATCTTTTAAACCAGTCTCACCTTTTAAACACCAACGAAAAATGGACGCTCTTTGTTCACCCCTTTTATTTCTAATTCGTAGGTAAATACTTAGATTAGAGAAAAGAAAAGGTATTTTTCGTATACTGAACCAACTTTTGAGTTGGGTTTGTGTACCTTTCTGGTTGCCAACGGCGTATGCAAACAATACGTACATAATGTTGTAGGTAGCTATAGGCAGGTAGGAACTAAAAGTCGCTAGCTAACCGACTATAAACAAACGTCAAAGTCTTAAATAGAAAACAGTTACCTAACTTAATGTTTCTGATTGCATGACATCAAAGGATTGTATAAACTTCCTTCACCGTGACTTTTGATTGTTAAATTAGTATTAATAATTCGTTTTTATTGCTTGATCGATTTCATTCATCACCCAAGCAACATTCTGCATGAGGAAATAAGAAGGGTCGGAAATATCTAGTAGTTTCAAAAGCTTGGTAGAACTAAGACAGTTTAGTCCTGTAGTTGTTAGGTTCCTTTACACTACAAATATTCAATTAAGTACGTAGTTATTGAAAATGGAAGCTGCAGCACCAGCGCCGGTCAATATAGGCGGACGCCGCGAGCCTTCTACTGATCCCGTTAAAGCTCAGGGAATATTGTAAGTGTTCCTTTGTATAAAATATATCTACATGCAAACTTTACATTAGAATTAACATTAAACACATTTTTAAATTAAATAAAGTTTACTTAAGTACCTATCTAGGATACTTTTCTACATTTTTTGAGATTGCATGATCGAATCTATGTAAGTAGGTAAGCTCGTAAGTAGGTAGTATGCACTTTACGATCGCTTCTTCAACCATCAGAAGCGACGCTACAGGCTAAGCAGGATGCATCTAAATAACTAGGTATCACACCTAACTCGGTAGGTACTTATTTCAGGAACTCGGTGATGAAAAAATCAAAGTCTGCAGCGAAGCTCTGGCCGCAACGTTGGTATTTTTATAGCAAAATTAGAGAAATACAAGAAGAGGAAGCGCAGAAAGTAGGTGAGTTGAGATATGTTGTCATTAATATAGTTACTCTTGTACACTGTAAAAGGGGTAGGAATAGGTACCTATCTACAATTACTCTAAAACGTAGCTAATACGATCTATTTCCATAGTGTCATTTGAAGTATTTGGATATTTTTTATTATGATAATTTGAAATAAACTTCTTTTTAACCTGCTAGGCATGACCGTGGAAGAATATCGGGCGGCCCTGCAGTCACACAGCAGTCAACTTGAGCCTAAGCAGTATCCTGTTACCGTGGATCCGTCTCCTCACCCACTACCACCCACATCAGCAGGTACCTACAGTTTTCATTAGGAGAGACAATTAGTAGTCTAACAATTAGATATCTTGATTGCCAAGATGTCTAATTCAGTCAATTTCAAATTCTAATTGGTTTTAGGAGAATTAGACACACTTTGTGCTTTAAGGATATCCTCATCATACGCTATTAGGTAAGGTACCTAGCTAAAAGGTACTAACGAAAGCGGAACGTAGCCGAAACTGAAATCAGAGCTAGCCCAATATTGTACTTAACTATTACACCAAAGAGTAGATATTTTATCAAATACCTACTAAGTTTTAAAGCTAATATTTTACTTATAACCATCACAAAAACAAAGTTCTCCTTTTGAAGTCCTCGCAAGGTGACCTCAACAAGAATAACATCTTAAAACCCGAGCAACTACTTACTAGACATCGTGAAAAAAGAAAAAGTTAAAAGTCCATATAAATTCTAAAGCGTCGACAAGTTATTTTAAAAAAGAAATTAGATCTTTTTCAATTGAAATATTTTTATTAAGCTTAGTAGGTACAACAGTTTAAAAAGTTCTTTTTTCCAGCCATGATAGGGCGTCGCGCGCAGTGTCCTCTGGAGCGCTTCGGTCGTCTAGTGAAAACCGACCGAGATTATCCTCTCCGCCCACCATTAAGACCCGGACAAATTTACGACCCTTACAAGCAGACAGTTGTATTCTTAGGGTACGTACATCTATACATTCACCTAAACGCGCGTTCTAACGGCTATGAGGCTAAACTGGAAAGCTCGTAAATAACACCGAGTGTATCACTGTGTTATAAGGTTTAGTGGTTTGCGTTATTTTATTTTTTATATTATAATAAATACTTATGTTTATCTAAACAGTATGTAACGACATTTGAGGTTTGAGGTAGCCTACACCTACACATATCGTTATCTTTACCAAATGTAATCAATATGTAAAAGGTAAATACCAATCCCTATCTAGTTCAATACAATGTGCCTAAAATCTTTGTTTTGCGTAATAAGTGGTACCTAGGTATTTATTTATTTATTTACCTGAACAAAACAAGCATATGGACTCGAGCTCGAAGTATCTAGTCTACATATTATCAAATAGGAGGGTACTTTTGTCTGTGTGCCGAACAATAGAATATCGGTTAACGGTAGGTGAATGCCTCCATCTCCTAAATTTAAATGCTTTTTCAGGAGTGTCGATGGGGACCCGATTTCGTACAAACTGCCGCCGTCACGTTGTGAGATGACAGATGAAATGTGGGCGCGTCCGCAACAGCTGACCGTGTCGCCCCTCGGCTGGGACAACTTACAGAGAATTATGAATGAGACTGAATAATTTATTATAACAAAACGACAACTTTACTTACGTAAACCAAGAATCTTTTTGAAACTTTCTATTTTTATGCAATTTAAGTATAAGTTAAGTACCTATTAAACGTCCCACCACGCCGCTGCAGTATAACGATCTCTCTTCTTTCGCACTTTTGTACACTAATGTTCAAATACCTATAATTACGATATAAAAATATTTCGCTCTATTTCACTCCTTAAAAAGCTAATTTCGTCTTACCAATCTATTAGCAGTGCGGTAATAAGTTCCTAAAAGGCATGGCAGATGGCGCTAGGATCATTAGAGCTGAGAAAATAATAAAGATCGAATGAGACTGCAATTGGATTATTTAGAACCCTTTTGATAAAATTAAAACACCCCTAATAATGCTAGCGCTATAAAGCGAAAGAAAAGGTGGAATTGATAACTATGAAGGAATTTTCTTCTTACAATCTTTGTGAACAATTTTTAAATAAACACAAATATATAAAAGTATACGTCATTTATTTATTTTCTTATATTATATGTGTCCATGTCTCTTGGTAGCAGCGATAGGTGGCAGCTGTGATACTATATTTTCTGGTAGCACTTCCAATGTGACGGCCTCATCCTTGTCTAGCCAGTGGAAGCCAGCCAGGTACTAAAAATAGAATAAGGTAAGGTTGGTAACTCTCTATTATAAGCTATACTAGGCTTATTATAGTTTTATGTTATAAGTAAACGTAATTTAATTTAATCAAACACGCTTAATAAGTCGTAATTAGGGATTATGCTCACCTTTATTGGTACGATTCTAAGTCCAACATTCTTGCTGCCAGGTTTCGATTTTCTTTTAGCAACTGGTTCTACTGCCTCCTGCAAATAAATACATTACATAATAAAGTTAATACTGTTGTTCCAAAATAAGAAGACACTCAATGTTCATAATAAATAGGACTCGACCAAAAAGCCTACCAAAACAATGTATGAATAATTCTAAAGTCAATGGTAAAATTGAGTTATTTTTTAAGAAACAAAGTTCTTTAATTAAGGTCAGGTGGGGTAAGTGAAACTCAGGGGTAAGTGAAACACCCATTCATAACTCTATAACTAACAAGTGTATCGATACTTCGCGCTTAGTCGGTAAAACAGAATGGCGATGTGGTTTTATTGATAAAACACAGATGTCGCTATTATCATTTTCTACACCAATAAACGAAATTTTTCGACTGTCAGTTGTCAAAACACGAGTTGGAGGTGTGACGTTTTCGGCCTTCGTGAAAGTTTTAAAATAAGTGTTTTAAATGTACCTAATGGTAAGTACTGAGTAAAAAGTATGTACTTTCTAGTCCAATGATTATATTTCGATAATTCCTAAGGATAATTGAGTTTTGGCTTTGGTAAAAACTAAACCTAAAAAAGTGTTAAGTGGGGTAAGTGAAACTTAATACACGGGGAAAGAGAAACATATGTTTCACTTCCCCCATATCAGAAATCACAAACATTTTTACGTGATTAAAAATCTTGGTAATCATAAATTTACTATTTGTGTCTAAATTATATTTGCGAAATTCTTATAACTTTTTTATTTTCAGATTGCCTTCACAAATATCTCGTAGAAAGAGTGGACACGGACACAGACTTAATAAATCGGTTACTAATGACATCAGACCCCTACATTGCAAGCTTATTCTTGCTGCCAGGTTTCGACTTTCTTTTAGCAACTGGTTCTACTGCCTCCTGCAAATAAATATATTACACAATAATGTTAATACTGTGGTTCCAAAATTAGAAGACACTCAATGTTCATAACAAATATAGGTAATATATAATATGTACTCGACCAAACAGATTACCAAAACAAAGAATAACAAATAATTCTACACTCAATGGTAAAATGGAGTTAATTTTTATAAGACGAAGTTCTTTAAGTATAATAAAAAAATACCTGTGCAGTTCTATCCACAACCCATAGTGACGTTTCATCTTGGAACAATACAGAGTTGCGCGTCGGATGCACGCTTATAGACGACACGACTGACTTGCGCGAGTACCACTCTGGGGGCAGCGCCGCACCCGGCCATGATGTGAACCGCTTCTCTTGCAACTCGTATTCTACAATCTATGAGATAGAGAATTTTTTGGTTTAAATGTGATAGAGAATTTTCTCGTATGGTTTTATAAAAACCTAAATATCTACTGAATCATAGTTCAGCAGATCATAAATACATTAATTAATCCTTACCTTTTGATCAACATAAGTGACAATGAGGTATTCTCTCTGACTATCGACTGTAAGGGCTGACGGCAAGCAATGGTACTGCGGCAAACTAACGTAGAACTCAAATTTCTTTGCGTTTTGTGTCCAAACAGAGATGCAACCCACTGTATCTGCTACAACTAAGTATGTGACACCCTTTGGACTTTTCTTGGAAATGTACAGGTGTAATACTGACTTTGCTTGAAGATCTGCAAAAAATAGTATATAGTAGTATTTTATTAGGTAAGTTTATTTTGGTACTTTAGCTTTTACAGAACTTTTAAAATATTTTCTTGTTGTATGTACTATACAAGGTTACAGGTTAAAGGCAACTTAGCACCGAATTATTGTATACTAATTGTAAGTCGACGTCAACACGCATACGCACACATTGTACGTATACGCACGCATTGTACGTATACGCACGCATACGATCTGCTAGAGTCTTAAGTCGACTTATAATATTTTAAGAGGTTATAGTAGACATTATTTCCGTTTAGGACGATTAATATGACTATGACAGTACAGTAAAGTTGCTTAATTTGTAGATGTAGATAAACAATCACAATGGTTACACTTACGTTTCTCTAGATTTATAGTCTGTACAGGTGTAGCCCCGGCTTCTAGGTCTACTTGTAACACATGCAGTGTGCCTGCTATGTGAATTACCATTGTATTCGAGTCTTCTGTAAACGCCACGCAGTCACATCCACCATCAGGCAAACCATTGATTAACAGCTTTGATAGAGATATGTTTGATTGTTCTTCATCCTCCTGTAAATAATAAAAAAAATGTGTAGTATTTTTTCAAATCATACAAATTGCATGCAACTGAGATAATAAATTAGAAAGAGTTAAAATATCAATGCTTAATGAATGAGAATACAAATAAGATTGAAATATTATATTAAACATTACATTAAGAATAAGTTTGCATACTTACAGTATCCAATTTAAGCATTCTAATATTGGTGGCTGTTGAATATATAACTAGTTCCCCACTGGGTGATAAGGCACAGCACTGTATCTGTTTCTTCCCTTTAGTCTGTACAGACACTAATTTTGTAGGCTTCCCAGTGAGTTTCAAAGTTTGTTTCTGTGTATTTTCAGCCTTTGCTTTACTTATGACATCAATGGTAGAATCCTGCTCTAAATCATTGGTTTCTGTCTGACTGCTATCTAATGTAGTGTTGACATTACTTATTAATACATTTCCGTCGTCGTTTGTTGCATATGACCCTAGTTTCCACACTTCTAGGTGGTTGCTGTACCTGCAAAATAAGAAGCGCAAATTTATACAAATAAATATTCTCAATATATTAATTATTATGATTATGATCGGCTTCCTCACGTAAATGTTTGACGAGGAACTCATAATAATTGATTTAGTATGTCTCACGAAAGTTACAATAAAATTCTCAATATATATTTTTTTACTCTTATAGATTAACAGTTACCTTAAAAGCAATAATTTCTTCTGAACACATATTGATGATCTTGGTGCAGGTATCATGGGTGGTAACCTCATCACCCACTTTGGTGGATAGCTGGAGAATGTGAGGTAGCCATCAACACCAACTGATATTAATTTCTCACCATGAATGACAAGTCCTCTGGAAAAAGTAACCATAGTTTTAAATTAGTACCTATGAAGTTTTTATTGGAACTGTAAAACACATAATGACTATTGTTAGTATTGATGAGCATTTACTTCTAGCCTATAGGGAGGTACTTATTAAACAAATGTATAGATGCTTTCAAACCTTACAGGAACATTAACTTGATTAGTACCAAAAATACTGAGACAGGGCAATCTCACCTGACATCATGTTCATGAATGTTTCTCTGTACATTCTTCACCCAGTGAGCTTCAGTCAGCTTGCCTGTGTTCTTATTGACTTTGATGAAGTTCATTATAACCGGATCCACTCCGCTACAGAATAGACTCTTCTCATCATCAGACACAGCTATTGACAGTATATCTGCTTTGTGAGTTGAGTATGATTCAATCTAATTACAAAAAGAAAAAGGTGTTTTTTATTTCTCAGACACTCATCACACACCATCTGTATTGAATGTTAAATAATAAAAAAAATATATAAGAAATTGTTTCCGTTTCTTTATTTAAATACTTTTCAAAGTTTAAAGATTTTACAAATCCAACCAGTAGTTCTGGAGATTAGCGCATTCAAACAAACAAACTCTTCAGCTTTATATAATAGTAAGTATATGATTTAACCATTTATGATAGTAATTTCAATATTTACCTGGTCACCAAGAGTGCCATCCCAAAATATAAGTCTTCCCAGACTGTCTCCAGACACTATAGTGTTATCAGACAGTATATCTAGACACCACACTATGACTTCCCGACCTCTACGGCTCACAGACATGCGAGTTATTGCATGACCAGTGTCCACATTCCACACTCTTATTGTGTTTATTGAACCTGGAATTAAATAGTTTAAAAGGAATTATTTTTCATCAGTAGCTATTATAGGTTAGTAGGGTTGTGGTTAATATTTTACAACAACATTACCTATATCTTAACAAGAAATGCAAGTAACTTACCCGTCACCAATACATTCCCTGTATTGTTAAATTTACAACAAAGTATTCTGCCTTCTTGTTTATCAAACAATCTTCTGTATATTATTTCATCATTTTCCACATCATAGAGGTTCACATATCCTTGTTCAGTTCCAACAGCTACCAGTGTATTATCAGGATTCACATCCAGACACCATGCTGCATAGCCAGTGAGTAGGACCGTTGTTTTCAAGCACAGTTTCTGTAAGTCCCACTCTATCAAAGCTCCTCCAAGTCCGGTTGAAAGTAACCTATCCTTTACCCAACCAAGTGCTTCCACTGAACCATTTTCCACGCCAGGAATGAATTTTACAAGATACGGAGCATAATTCAAGTCCCATATCTCAATGGAAGCGTCTCCCCTAGAATAATAATAATATTAAGATAAAATTAAATCAAAAATTCAAATAAAAACAATGTTTTTGAGAAACATACCTCGCTACGGCAATCTGTTTACTTGTTTTATTAAATGAAACACAGTTAATAGGTTGTGGTTTTGGATTATAATAGCGAACTCTGTGTACTTTACACGCCATTACAATTACTATTTAATTAATTAACCGCTAAAATCTTTAAATCACATGCAAGCAATAATATAATGACAGTACACATAACCTAAAAGCAAAACTGTCAGTCCTCACGCTGACTGCTGACAATGACAGGTTTCGAACAACAACATTGATTTGACATCTTCCGTCATGGGTTGACAAAAAAGAGAAAATAGTGTTGTCAGAATAAGAAAGACAAATAGATAACACTAGAATACAACTGCATCTCTACACGACATTAATATTTAGTTACCATTTTATGTTTCAATGTCCTTCATAAAAAATGCACCCATTTTAATCTTGCCATTTGCAAACACAAGGATAAAGATTGTCACAGCTACAGTATGGAGGCTACACCTTATATATACAGCCACAAAAAATCTTGCACGTAATCTACGAGATTTTAAGAATCAGAAGTTTTAATTAATTAATTTAAATAAGCAGTTAAGCAACCACAACTTATATTATTATTTTTTTTGGGATTATATATAGTTTTGATAAATAACAATAACGATTAAAATATTACTTATAATAAAACAGTTCACATAATGTTCGAACGTTCGATTCTACCAACTGTGAATATGGTCATCATGTTTTGTACATAATTGTTCTCGCCTTAAATCCAAATATCCAAGTTCGGAAAAGTGAAAAAAAAAGTAAAATCAAGTTTCGTAGGATTGCAGTGCGAGTACATATTTTCGTCAAAAATTGTGATTTAATTATTGGAAATTTGCATACTACATTATAAAAAACATATTTTTATATAATGGGGGACGGACAAAGTGAAACTAAACCATTACTTAGAGATGGTAAGTATTTAATTGCTTTTATTGTTTGACAGCTGATGATTCAACTATTACTTTTGTGATTTTTGTTGCTAAACAATGAAATGAGATGGTTCGAGCAGCCGCTACGCAGTCCATTGAAATGTTTGGGTTGTGCAACAGAATTTCCAGTTATTACATGATTGGTTACGTGTACCTAACACGCAAATGTAATGTTTTTATATGACAGAGGAGGTAAATGTCAGCACAATATCTCCAATTGGACCTGACGAGCTTCCTCCGCCGTACCAACAAGCGGGAATGCCGATGGTAACATGTCGCGTGTGCCAGGCTATGATCGACATATCAGGGAAGAGAGAGCAGCATGTTGTCAAATGTTCAGAATGCAATGAAGCCACGGTATGTATAGTAATAGTTACATATACCTGAACTTTGTTACTTTCCAGTGATGTATTTTACCTTAAAATTAGTTTATCATCAGTTTAAATTGATCATATCTATACTACTTTCTACCTTGTATCAGCTTTAATTTGTTTTTGTTGCTAATCAGTTCACTGACTCATAACACAGAAAGAATGTACTGTTTTTTTATCTTGGTAATAGGTACTTCGGTTTAATGATTTGTTTGGATTTCAGCCTATTAGGAATGCTCCACCAGGCAAGAAATATGTGCGCTGTCCTTGCAACTGCTTGTTAATTTGCAAGTCATCGTCACAGCGCATTGCATGCCCCCGTGCCGACTGCAAGAGGATCATCAACTTGGCACCATCTCCTGTGACTCCTCCTGTCGCTACCTTGCCAGGAATGTGCAGGGTTATCTGTGCTCACTGTCAAGATACGTTTCTGGTAAATATTTTGAGTAATTACTTATTTATGGTGATAATGGTGACAAGAAAAATATTTGCACTCTCTGTATGGTAACAGTTTTGTAAGGATAATACATTATGTATCAACTGCAAGTAACCTCTATCAGACCTTGCTTGTTGTTATGTGTCTAGATAGTAAATAATATAAATCAATATTATGTTGCTGCTATTGTTAGTTACAACTGTAATGTTCTAATTAAATTCAAATAGAAAAATTTGACCTTCAATCAAGAATATTGTTTGATAACGTATTGTATTTTAACAAAAACCATATTGCGGACTACCCTACAAAAACAGTTGGAATATTGTGAAAAAAAGAAGGTGTTTTAGATACAAAAATACAAGTTATTACACATGAATAATGTATATAATCTTATCAACACTAGTTATCATCATATATCGTCAATATCTAGAACAATCCATAACCGTTTATTAGTTAAACAAAATTTGAAGAGACATAATAGTGACTGAATATTGTCGTTACTATACAGTACCATCATTAGCTTATCTGTTTACAAGACACAGTTGTAAATTTCATTTTATTCTCATTAATTAATAAACATCTTTTGTTATTGTACAAGTAAATAATAAATTAATGAGTTCGTTTTCAAATATTTAAAGTATGATCTTGTTTGTAAACAATATAAAATGATTATATCTTTAATTTATCTATGTTAAAAGGCAAGATTCCTTTCTTTAATTTATCACACTTTTGTCTAGCTTGATTTGATTTCTTTAAATGATATGCCATGTTATAGTTTTGAAATTGTTATTTTGTAGGTAAACCAAATATCCACTTGACTGCATCTGCTTAAAAACGAATTAATTCAGTAATTGATCCATTTTTAACCACATGTGGCAGGAACTTAATGTCCTTAGCACTTATATGGCATCACAAAATTGGTTTAGAAATATAAAACCAACATCCCTAACATACCAAAAAAGTTCCTACTGTACCTACATTTTTAATTATATTTACATGTAAGCTGTTTTTCACTCATTATTCTGAATTTGTTATGTTCCTAGTTTGATAATATTATGTTATCTGTATGACATATATTATTAACTAGACATAAAGGTCTTTTTACTTTGAGTGCAACATAGGTCATTGACTTAAGATAAAGTTTTAATAAATGTTTATTGAATTGTGGGATCTGGTTTTTCCAGTACCAACTGCTGAAAGACGCTCCCGTGCGATGTCCTCACTGCCGCAAGGTGTCGTCGGTGGGCGCGCGCGTGGCTCGCAAGCGTGGAGCCATATTCGCGGTGCTGTCGCTGGTATTTCTCGCTATCGCTCTCGGCGTCACGCTGGGCACGCTCTCTGCTGCTAAGAGCCACGGAGGCGGCATATATGTGGCTTATGTTGGCGGCTTCCTCCTTGCTCTAATCCTGGGCAGTCGAGCTGTCTACTACTTTGCTATGAAAGTGAGTACTATTGAAGGCCCTATGTAAGTCGCCAAGTCACTTTACTTTGTGATAAAATTTGTATGACTAGAAAGTATATAATATAGAAAATTCTCAATTCCATATAGCATTGTTATAAGAGCTTGGTATGCCAAGTATATTTAAAACATCTCAATTTAGAGCAGAGTTTGTTCTAATTGATGATTTGCTAATGTTGATATTATGTTAAATGTACCTAAAATAATCTTGAAAATTGTATAATGAAATCGAATAAAGTATAGGTAGGTTATGCTCTATTCTTGTAACAGTGGACAATGTCTTTGTATATACATATATCATTTAATCTTATCAGGGACATATTTGACAAACAGTGTTGTATCTGGGATTCTATGTCAACTCTTCCTCATTACTTCCCAAATACTTGGGTGATATTGCTGCAATAAATGAACGTTATATGCTATGGAATCTCAAAGTTCATTGTTTCAGACCTGACAGGTATGAGCAGTTCTTTTGACTATTGTCTGTAACATTGCTCTTCAATGTATGGCAATCATTTTAAATATCCACAGTCATGAGATTATACTAATTTTTATTTAGTTTATATTCAAAATTTATAAAGGGTATTATTTATACAGGGTGATAATAATTCGCCTTCTAGGTATATTATTTTGCAGATTTTTTATAATTGATATGATCGCAATTTTCAGCTAACAATTCACATACATGTAGCAAATTGTAAATATTGTATTTATTCTAAAACATTCGACTTATAATAGACTTTACAAATATGTCAGTATTTACATGTTCTAATAGGTAATCAATCACAATATAGCTGAAATACTGCAGGTAACGCCTTGACTGTTTATGTAACATAGTTCAAGACTTGGGTCTGTAGTTAATTTGTCACAATAATAAGTTAAAATATTCTCTAACTTTACACTAAATTATTGTCTTTGTATAAAATTAAATGCAAGTAAATGGTGTACCTAACGTAAAGGTCATGAGTCAAATAAACTCGTTTACGATATTTCCATATGTACTCATATAAATGAGAAAAGATTTAGAATCGTTAATGACTCAAGGCTCTTTGTACGACGTTAAAAGTGTGTCATATAAACTGAATAAATATTATACTGTTGCCTACCTTATAATATTGTAGACTGACTTCATTAATATATAAATTAATAATTCTAAATACTAAATAGATATCGAGTATGTATTGTCGTCACTCATTCATTATTCCTTACTGTCATTCATTTATGATGACACAAGCCTAAATCTACCTGAGTAGTTCGTGGATCTCTACGATCTCATTCCAAAGACAAGAAGCACGAACATATTGGGGTCAGTAAAGGCAAAATAATAAAAAAAATTAACAATCTTCAAAAATTGGTGCTGAATTGTATGAGTGGCGGGATTAAAAGCCTTACATTTGCTACAGCACTCCTCTTGTTTATACATGATGTACAGTGCCGGATTAGCCATGTAGCAGGAGGCTGCGGGCAGCTCGGTGCCGCCCGGCAGGCTCGCCCTACCCTAACGCTGCTACTGTGTACAAATCTACAAAGTATCATGAAAAGGACATTGTTCAAGAACTTCACGAAAAGATTTTCGTAGACGTTCTGGATTATTAACATCCTAAATTTCAATAGGCAATGTAACTCAAGGGGCCTATGTTCACATTTGCGACGCGCGCCAATGGCTTAATCCGGCACTGATAAAGTGTGCTTCAAATGGAAATGAAAGTAAATAAAGATTGTAGCGTAAGTGATTACAACGACTATTCTATTCTTTGTTCTTATTTCAAGATGTTACAATAATATAACCACCTTCACCACACAATCAAATTAAAAAACTACGATCTTGTATTGATTCATCAGGCGTGGCTAATACTGGGCAGTACGGAATACATCAACAATTATTGTACCTACTGTTTTGCTTACTCGTTTGACAAGTTCGTGAATTTAAGGGCAAAAAATTTAGATACCAACTTAACAAGTTAGCTACGCTTGTATATTGCTTGAATTGAATGGTGATATGTGTGTGGTAACGTGTTTATATTTTTGGGTAAATTAATAAACTATAACGTTAATTCAACGCGATGAACAGGAAAGTCGGGTAATCGTTTACAAAGTGTAATAGACTATATGACGTGCACAAGTATCTGTACCTATTGTTTAAACTTTTGCATTCTATTCTTTGTTTTGTTATAATATTTTATTTAAACGTATATTATATGGAAGGTAGTGTGGGCTAGCAGTCAATGTTTGTGTTATTATTAATAATATATTGTATAGACTAACTATAATAATGGAACATTACGTGAATTAAGTCCTAGATTATTTGCTTTTCAGTAAATAAAATTAATAGTACCACCATATATTAATACCATATATAATTGATTATTAATTATTTCATGAAATGTTAGTGCTTTACACATGTATTTGTAGTTATAAGTCAAATAAATTGTACCAATCGACATCTCATTTGGTCTTCCTTTATCGTGCTACACACCATAATGACAGAGGCAGAGGTCAGGAATACTTAAAGGAAACCACTATGGAATAATGTATGTATTTTATTAATAATGTTAACAAAATAAATTTAAATTGATAAATTACAGTAGGTAGGTATATTAAAGTAGGCGTATTTACCAATATTAATATTGAGAACCAATACAAATCTAAGAACTTATAAATAACCGTGCGCTTACTTTATATGACACATTAATATTCTTTTAAAAAGTGGTAAAAGGAAACGTTTATATTGAACGTTACCTTACATACATGCTACGTAGCTTGGTATACGTACTTTGTACATTTGAATAACGTCTTGAAGAACAGATGTTTTGTACTATTAATTATTACAATATATTTTAGTACTTTTTCGTTTTAGGAATTACAAGAGGTTCGATACAAAAAATACTATCATTTAATGACCATTTCAATTTTAAAAATACATTGAAACTTTAATATTTTGTAAAGAATGTAACTCTACACACGACTAGACGTACAGATAAGACAATATAGTCAGAAAACGCCCCCACTTACTCTAATACACGTTTACTTTCTAGGGAAGGAATGTCTTTCGCACAACATACAAAGCATTACATTGTTAAATGCATTAGTCTAGTACCATGTACTTAAAAAAATGTACAATATCGTAATCATTGCAAAGAGAAGCTTTCGTGTGGTTTTCTTAGAGATCGACTTTAATTATTGAATTAACAGGGCAGCGATTTTATTATTAATGCTTTCACAGTAATGTCCTAAGGAGGAAGACTGAAAATATGAAGATATACATAACTTAAATTATTGAACCAATTCCGTATTAATATTTATCCACTCCATACAAATTGAAGCTGGATGTTGATGGATCAAAGTGTATGGAGTTTTATTTTTGTTTTTGATATCGGAGTTGGTCCCATAGTAAAAGTTGATACATTTTATAATAAAAAATCGTACAGTCTTAAACGAGTAATTAATACATGTTTCATGCTCTATTGTGTTCAGCAACTCTTGTGATCCAAAAGAAGTAATCAGTAATTACCGTAAAATGTTGAGGATTCAGGCTCCCGGGTTTTATTTAAACGTTACTGTATGCCGTGTGCAAGAAGCCGGTTAATGGGACTTGTTGTACGTGTCCTTGTGCTGGTAGCCAGACACGTACCCTGAGGCATCGACCAGGTCCTTCCTACCAGCGATGCCCTTGCCTTTACCGGTCTCGTCGAACCTCTGTTTGTGGGAGCCCGTGTACTTGCTGGTGTCTGTCAGCCGGTCCACTGCTGCCGCGGCCGCTGGCGACTTGGTCACCTAGAATATCAAGATTGCAAATGAAACAAGTACAAAGTAAGTTTACTTCAATTTTTTAAGATGCCATTGAAATTAATGCATTACTTTTCCTATGTATTAGTATATTATTTTTAGTCGATATATGAGTATAGGACCTCAACCACGCCATCCTTCCGTGTCGTAAAAATAAAAGTGCCTAATATTTTATTATAGGTATGTACATATATAATATACAAAACATATTATCGTTTCTTATTGCCTGTTCCGTATGACGTAAAGGAAAATCATTAGTACAGTAAATGGAAATCTTAAACAGCACGTCTACACAAAGACGCTAGAGTTACGTTGTGTCGATAAAATTCAAGGTTTTTAAAGTTATGATGACAATGAGTGTTGGTATCTATGTAGGTACCTAGTTGGTTAAGTGTTTCAACTATTTCAGATAATATTAAGTATTATGTGAAGTACTCACGTGTGAGGAGACGCCTGGCTGCCCACAGCTCGTGAGCTTCTTCTTGATCTCCTCCAGCTCTACCTTTTTACTTTTAGCGAGATCTTCCAGAAATTTCTGATAGTCATCAATGCCAAGCTTCAGGGTCTTTAGTTTTTTGAAGTGAATTGCGGTGTCAGTCGTAGTGATTTTCTTTCCATCAATTACCTTTGCTTGCTTCATCCATTTGTCGCTTTGTGACAATGTTATTGTTTTACCATCCGATTTCGGATCCCCAAATTTAGAAAAAGCTTTGAAGGCATCCTGAGAAAATAATGTTATTATTAAATAAGGAGGTACCATATATTAAGAACTAGAGAGGAGAAAACTATATACATTATTAAAACAATCCAGACTTTGGTACCTATTTGTTTGGAAGGATATTTCGATAAAGTACCTTTAGAGAGATGGCCCCCTCAGCTTTGTTGGCCGTTCCGTTGAGTGCACCAGGAGCGGACCCGTTCTCCAGCTTGACGTCCTTCACTTCTTGAGTCACCTGCTCGACCGCAGCGTCTACACTCGCGTCCTCAGACATCTTTGATTATTTACTGAAATCACAAATAATAATTTTGGACTATCGATGATGATTAAAGGGTTGCTCGGTTTTCTGCATTCCTCAAATTTTCTTTATCGCCTCTATAATCTTGTGCATATATGTACTTGGATAGCTAGGTAATGTACAATATTTTATTTATACCAAATTTTTTTTTTACATTAAATATATTTCCAAACATCACGCCCAGAAGCATTTAAGTATTTCAATGTGAGGTATCTTTATACCGACGGTTTGTAACGTTTTGTTGTTGTTGTTTTAAGGTTAAAAATCCTGATGGAGCCTCCTCGCCCGGGTGGACAAAAGAGACTGTCAGACTCTTAACTGACAAAAAACCACCCCGACGTACGACCAAACCAACTAGACTAGAAATGTCAGTACTGAGTATATGTAGATCTCCTAAGTAATTAGGTACTTAGACAGACCTACATTACCTGCGTAGACAAAAAGAAGTAGTTTTCTAAATGTTTGCTATTCTACTTGCCTACGCAAGTCAGAATAATTAAGCATAAAATGAACATTAATCGTTGCCTAATTAAAATTTATTCCAGTTGAGTAAAAATGGGGATGATGTCATATAAAAACATGAAACGTACAGCTGACTCCTATCGCAGCATATCGTAGGATAACGCGACTCGTAGTGGCACACGTTCGAGTGCTAAATGCGGCAATTACATCACTGACCTTGTGGACGAAACGATTTGCCGGCAACTTGTTGTAAACATCAGCTGAGATTCCAAACTTGCATTATGTATGTAAGTGCTTTTAAACTGGTTGCCTCCTACGTCTCTTCAGGATGGTAGGTAATACAAATAAAAGTATATTACCTAGCCGTTTTATTCAAATAAGGAAATGACTTAATGCTCGATTTGGGACTTTGGCCTTGATGGCCAGTCTAATCCTGAAGACAATGTGGATATAAACATGAATGTATTAATCAAAGCTTGACAAGCTCGTGGGGGCTCAAGAGGAACAATATGCTATTACACCTCCGCTGATTTGTCGCTGTGGGTGCCCTCGCATATTATATCTAGACTAAATGATCTGACCTACAAATAGTAGAGATCAAGGTTCATCATAAAATATTGCACGTTCGTTCCAGGAGTTGATGAATCATTTAAAGTGAATAAAGATAGATCCTGTGACCTATGAGAATCGATCGTAATTAATACCGTGATGATTTATGACTAGTAATTACGTTTTGATGGTAAACAGACGAGCAAGCTAGGTATGGGTAAAGTTTTTATTCCACAAAAAGTATCTACCTATATAAAATATAACCTTTCAAGTTTTTACCAAAACATATTAAACCTTCAGCATGTTTTGATATCTAATTATTGTGACTAATATTAATAGTCTAGCAACTTTGATGCTTCAAGGGTTCAGAAAATAGTAGAATAGGTAGACATAAAAGAATGCCCTTGACGGGTAAAGTTATAATGAATTGTTGAATACCTTTGTTGAATTTATTGAAATGTTGAAAAGTCGCAGTGCGCATTTGTACACCTAACAAGGACAAGAGTTGTCTATTTCTGAAAGTAATATTTTAATGTTATGGCGACAAATTTAACTAATGAAGAATATTTGCAAAGCAATCTATTTGAATACCTACCTAACCTACGTAACTAAAGGAATATTGCATTATTACCTGGTGGTTACTTTAAAACATAGTGCATACGCATCTCCTTTATAGATCGGTAGGTATACCGCCCATACATACAATGGAGTTCAACGGCATGGTGGCACCTCTCCGACCTACTTCTTGCTTTAACCCATATTTTATACAATTCCGGTCGTAGCTCTCAGCTTCATGTGCGCCGGTCTGTTTACACTGAGCTCATAGTACCTACCGCTTCACCGTCCTATTCATGCACTAAATAGAGCAGTGGCTTTTAAAACTGCAACTGCATACAATTATCTCGGAAATTGTAATGTATTTTACCGTAATCGTTTGATTATGTGTTGATAAAAATATCTACATTTGTATCATATGATCTAATCTAATCAAGGCCAAGGATAAAAACTAATGTAAATAGGTATACCTAAATATTTAAGTTTATTTTTACCACCAAGCGAAATACTGGCCAAACGTCGACCAACCAAATATAAAAAAAAATCTTTCACGATGTGCTATTAGCGACATTCATAGCGGATCGTCATTGTTATTTTTGCTCCACAAAAACAATAAAACGAAATAAGGAAAATTAACATAACCGGAGGTAACAATTAATGACGTAACTTGTAAGTAGGTACCTTCCCAAACAAAATAGTAATGTGTCCTAGTGACCGAACGTGACGTCATCCCCATAGCATTCCCTGCAGCGATGACTCATTCTTATAAAAATATAAGTATACGTATCCAACATTATTTAACTTTCCCCTCCCAAATACGTATACGCAAATATAGAATCGGTTTTCTATGGACTCTAAGGGCCTTTCCTTGCGTGACTAAACCACATCAGAAAACACGTTGGAAAATTGTGGAAACACGTTTAGAAACTTGACTATTCTCATGTCATAGGTTGAAATAAAAATAGGACTATGAGATTGACTGTCGATATCGTTCAAAACGTCCTTAACATAATTATGTTTCGTTCAGAAATGGCACAATAAGAAGGCAACTCATTGCGCTACGTTCATCTGCAAACGTGACTTGTGTGTCTAATGAGTCGCACTTCATGATGAAGCTATGTTTACTCGAGGGTGATGTCATGTTTTAGGTGACCGATGGTCTAGTAGTTAAGTTATAACGCAATATTTAACCATGAGATTTTGTAGATTTCCTGGTGTAACAATGTTAATTAAATTTCGTATGAGCAATCATCACAATTAAGATGATAGACGAACTTCAGTCTCAACTTGCATAATTATGTAGGTGGAGAATACATTTAGATGGATGGTAGATACGTAAGTACCTACCTAGTTAATTTAGATCCAGGCCTAGAAGAGTCTAAGTAGACATGATAAAGGACAAAATCATAGAAGAAAAAATGGCGTCACTCATTCGGGGGACTCTGCAATAATTTGGGGTTGGGCATTTGTTATACGTAGGGATATGGCTACCTATCTATAGGATACATGCGTTGTTGAGGAACGAGTTCACGTCACCTAATTTAAAACCTGTCACTAATAATAACCACACCTTAACGCAGCTACATTGACTCTAGCTTTTAGCCATGAACTTTTTATTACGTAATTGTGTATCAGGTTATTAAATGTTTACTCCGTTAATGTTATTGGTACTGATACTACAAGGTTTCTCTTGATTAAACAGTTCCTAATATCTGAGACATGCGGTGAATCGACGGGTGGCAACAGGCAAGGCCAGCTATGCAGTTAATATAAGTTTGGTGGTTTAAGTATCAAATTTGAGAAAAATAATCTTAGGTAGGTAAGGCCTATAGATATACTTATAGTACCTATGCTAACATCTAGGCAGTACGTAACTATTGTACCTACCTAGTTTGTTGCTTCCAAGGTTTTATTTTGTTAGGTACAAAAAAGGCAATTTTAATTGCAAAAACGTGATCGCTGAGTCATTATTAAAAGACGAGGGGTTTCAGTAACTTCACGTGACCTTCCCAAATTTCAATTGGGGTGCGGTAAATCTGACAGTTAAATTAAACCGCCCCTTTTCCAACCACCATTAAAACGTAGAGAATTTTTAAAGCTCCAAAAGCTTGTAAATATTGATTTCATGGTTTGTTTTGGAAACACGCATACCTTATTTTTCCTTATTAAGTTGGTTGTAAAATAAATACAGCTAACAACAATTTCACCGTAGCTATAAATATGAAATTGCCTAGGTAGGTAGCACCTAAGACCAAAGTATGCAGTTAACTTGTTGAGCGCATAGTTCGACAACTTTATAGTGAAATAAGTATGTAGGTACCTCAACATTAGCTACAAATGGAGGGAAATCGGGAAAGTGAGGTAGCGTGCGAAAAACTAGACAGAATGTGAACGGCCTTGCAAGTTTCTATATAGGAGTTCATAGCTAAATGTTCTGCATAAACTTTCCCTGCGGCCAACAATATCTACTTGTTTAATGGTTTCATGATGGCGCCACCATTATTTTACTTATATGTATATAGGAAGGGTACAACTATAATAATAAAACACCTAGCCTTATCAGGCAGGTAGGTACCTAGGTATTTAAGTAGGTGTAGGTACTTAAATATTAGGCTACCTACACCTACTTCAACGTGATGATTCTTCTTCTTTTTCAGTCCTATTTGCCACTGATATTGAGATTAAAACATTTCAGTAATGATGACTGTCTGTCTATTCCAAATATTCCAATAGATAGGTACCTAGGTATAGAATTTAGAACGAACCTAGAACCTTTAGACCGAAACACTTAACTCGAATTATGTAGATTGTACTTAGAAACTTGCTTTCTAGTTTATCGCAAAATAATATTGTTGTAAATTTGAAGAAACCTAGATAGTAAATATTTACCGCGGTACTACGTAAGTAGCAGTCTAGCGTTAATCACTGATCAGTAAAATACGAGCTGTTAAATTACTAAGACATTATCACAATAGACTCTAAACGTCTCTCGCCAGCCATTGTTTCCATAAACTGAACATGCTAAATAAGTAGAGCTACGTGAACATAATATAGCTATGTCATATGAATCTGTTGTTAAGAATACATAGACACTGTGATGCATAAGTGTTGGCGCTCATTGTTAGCTCACTTAGGTAAGTACCCTGAAAACCAAACTAACAACACGATGTTTAAGACAAGCAATGTAAACTGTTTTTAAGGTGAATGTTCTGGGTAGACCGCGAAATTTGAATTTTCGTAAGTTTTTGGCGATTTACAGCTCGATATCGGTAGGTATATATGATGTAAAATATGTATATTGGCGGTAGTGAAATGTGTTAACACAACAATACTTGTATAATACATACTTATATGCCATGCATATAGTCCGCAATTTAATGAAGTTCTACAATGTACCTACGAGCAATTTTAATAAAAACTTGACGTCCACAAAAAGCTATAAATATAGGCAAATAGCATCTACCTAAATAAATATTTATGCGCATTTCCTACCACAACTTGGTATTGGTAGATGATATCATCTCTTAACATAAACTTCAAACAGGCTTTTAACAACGGCTTGGCTTCGTTGTAAAGTCAGCAATATATCCAGTCTCTGTGTTTGGAGACTCGGAGTGTAGGTACACTTCGGACCGAGACATTTGCATTTAGAAACTGTTTAACATAGAAAGACATACCTAGATAATAGGTATTTATTTTAGTAGGTATCCATGCACTAGTTAGATGGAATAACATGGGACTACTAAACCCAAACTATTGCTAAAAGTTGATATTATTAAGTACAGGTAAGTAGCTACTTATCTTTCTTCAATTACAAATTTAGATATTATCTTATCACTGATATAAACATGACTATTTATTACCTAGGTAGGTACCTACTTTAATCAAAACAAAAATTAAAGCAATTGTTTGCAACCAGGTAACTACTTAGATGCCTTGAAGTGAATCGGCAAACGGCCATTTGAGTATCTATAGGTACCAGTTTGGTATTAACGTTACGTTAACTCTACATTTAGCTAACGTAACTTAATCCCAATTGATAGTAAGGGTACGATATGTAATCTATCGTGGGTGTTATTTTCCGGAACTACGTAAGCACTAAGGTATGTAAGTACCTAGCTTATTTAGTGATTACCAAACCAGTAACGTTGTTTAATTTGTCGAAGGTTGTACCAACTACCGTAACTGTTGTCTCTTATCACCATAATTGCACGGCGATGAATTATTTTGAGTGCGTCGATACTTCAGATAAAGTGTTTATCGTCAGGAAACTTCAGTGTCTAATCACTTATTACAGTTATCAGAGTTGTATTAAATACAGTCAAATATTTATGGTCGTGATGCAAGAGCAATGGAAATATTTTAGTTCTGATTGATGGATAGACGAACACATTTCCGCGATCAATCTAAATATAGAAGCCTATGGAGAAAATTGTGCAAGATTGTTGAATCAAACACCTACGTCGCTGAATAAACTCAATAAATAAAAGAGATTCTAAATCAGTAGCTGGCTAGACGAGGAAGGGGAAGACGAGAGACAATCCCTCAACATATTCCGAAATGTCACCCCTAATGTAACGCTTTCTTTGTTTTCCTAAAACAAATGGGACGAGTTGGACTCTCGTTCCTCTAAAGCTATAAGAACTTTAAGTCACACAAAGCTAATTAAAAAGGTAAATTCGTAAACAAGCCTTAATAAAATGGTAAGTAAATTAAAGGCATCAATATAAAGGGATCATAAAATTAGCACGGCTTTTTGGATTTGCGTGATTTCGAAGAGGAAATCTTTGCAGACGGATTGTTCACACATCATAAGCACTAAATATTTTCAAAGTGTAGTTTCCTAAGATCTAAGGTATAAAAATAAATATAACTCACATCAATATTTCGGGATATGAGTAAAATAAATGAGATCACATTAACTAGCGAGTGCGGAGCGAGCGCTATTCCTAGCGGCGCGTATCTATCGCGGCTGCAACGATACTGGCGCGAAACAGAGGGGACCTAATGTTGACAAGCCCAGAGATGCGCGGCGAATTGCGATTGCGATACAATACTACGCATGCGCCGGAAAATGTTCCAAGCTTCCGATCGCGTATGCTGCCTAACCAAGTCCGCATTTTGGGCAAAATACGCCCCGTATAGGAAACGAATTATGTATCTAACCCTTATAATATGATAGTCCCCATGTAGTTATTTACAGCATAGGTAGGTACTTAACGAACGCAAACAAATAGACGGATCATCTGGGACAGACAGGGTAAGCAATCGGTGCCGCCCACCTGTATGGATACCCGCAACACCAGGGGAGATACAAGTGCGTTGCGACTTTTTGAAGATATGGGATTACTAAATTTAATTTTATACCTATCCATTATATTATATAACCAATATACAATAATCACGGAGTAATTCCCGTTTACTGTAGGTGTAGCTGTAATCTAATAATAGAGTCTACATAACATAGGTGCTTAATTAATTTTACCTCCATGGTATTCTATTTATATTTCAATGATTTATTTATACGTTTATAAGTACGATAAATTTTCCTGTCAATAAAAAAATAGTCCCTTACCCAGAACTAAGTAAGTATGTATACTCACCCCTTTCCATAACAAAGGTAAGCTAAATAAAAATATCTTTAACGATGTAAATATTTTATTAAAAGCAACATTATATATTCCACAACTGTAATAAAATATTATTTCATTTTTCTGTATACAAATGAACACATACAGTGACGAGCCAACAAAGCAGTTTTAAAATATAGTAACAAAGTACTTATTAGTAAAATAACAATATTATAGTCCCCTTATATTATTTATTGTTACGTAATGTCCTTAACACTTATTCAATATGAATGTTTCACAATATTGGGTTGGGGATACGACAAAAATAATGATAATACATAGGATTCAAATTATATAAAATGCGGGTCACAAATATTTAAGATAAAAAATAATATTGAAGTGATTTTAAGGTTAATTACCTAGTCTTATTAACAAGTAACTCGTAATTGTAACAATGTAGGTACCCAATTGAAGTTAAGAAATGCTTATTTGACATTCTTTTACCAAATTAGGTAAGTATAATATTTTTTAGTTCTATTGATTATATCTCACAACAATATGCATAGGTACAAAGCTGTAGGCAGTTATACATAGACATTTAGTCCAGTATTTGAAATGAATCACGGCAATAAGTCAAAGATAAATGATATTTCACGAGTATATAACTAAAATTGCGCTTAAACTAATTAGTTTTCAACTTCAGGCTAAATTTACCTTAAAGTTGTATGCCGATACATATGGGTACTTTAATATATATGAATATAAACATTCATCGAACCGGAAGACTATTATCGTTATAGTATTTTATTTTGTACAATGAAAACTAAGTGATTATAGTGTGTTTGAGAACTATGCTCAAAAACGTAAGTAGTATAAAATAATAGAGAATTACAAGTTCCTTTGTCATTTCTAGGTTATAAGATCTAAGGTGCTAAAGGCTACATTCAACAGTGATTTGTTAGGGAAAGACATATTATTAATGTAATGTAACATGAAGGAACAAAATTGTAAGTTTGGTTAGGTGGGTCTAATAATATTGCTTGCCTTAAAATATACCTAGGACAATTTATAAAAAATAATCACAGTCAGATAAAACACAGTAAGAAAGCTGATATCAACATATTATGTTAAAATAAATAAAATTAAATATTTAACATCACATTGTGCCAGTTGAGAGTTGTACTTATCTAATGCATTTTCTATTTTGTATGATTTGTAACTTAATAATACATGGTGTGAGTACACTGCTTATGAATACTACCCTTGCTTTAGAATTGACCTATGATTTGAACATTCTACTATAAAATCAGCTACTATTTATTTAATATTTTCCTATGATACAAGGGAAAGTAAATCTCCCAATTTCGGTAAAACAACATCCGGTAATGGCGGAGTTTTTTCGTTGCGGAGTTTCTCCAGATCTTTAGGTGAAGTCACACCTGACAGAACAAGCAGGGTTTGGAAGCCGCAGCGGACACCCAGTTCTATGTCCGTGTTGCATCTGTAAATACGAAAGTATATTGAGGTTTCTATTATTAAACACTACTCCCATGGACATACTTTTAGGTATTATGTAGTATGCAACTCTTGAACAGTATTATAATTTGCACTCCAAATGCATAATCATTATGACATAAAATTATGCTGTCACTCAAAGTAATTAATTAAAGTCATTTTAAAAATAATTAAGAACTACCACTTATTTTCTTCATAACATTAATTTTTTACATAGGTTTTTGCATAAAATGTGAAAAAAATGTGAAGTTTACCTGTCTCCAATCATCAAAGTCCTAGCTGGATTTAAGCCGCATGATTCAAGATACTTCCGCACATAATTATGAGGCTTCCCAAGAACAAGGGCTTTTCTCTCTGAACATGTCTCAACTGCCCTTACTAATGTGCCAGTACCAGGTACAACAATAGAGCCACCTTTAGGGAACCTCTCATCAGTATTTGTTCCTATGAACAAACATTCTTCAGATGCTAGGTAAGAGGCAGCCTTCATGAACTTTGGGTAACTGACATGTTCATCAAAGCCCACCACCACAGCACCAACTTCAGGATCCAGTTCTGAAGGCTGCATTGATTTGAAATCTGGTTTCACATGGTCTGGCTGTAAAGAGAAGATATATTTTTTTATCAGTAATTATTCTGTCAGTAACAAACCAAAGATCTATTTTATATAAGTATTTATAACTTACCCCTACTCCAATATGTCTAATACCTACAGCTTTCAGTTCCTCTCCAATGCCATTTGATCCCAGTAAATATACCTTTTTGGTAAATCCTATACCTTTTAGATAATGAGCCACCAAGTAAGCAGTTGACAGTATCTCTTCCTGAAATAAAATTATAACTTTAATACAAAAAAAAACCTTTAAAAATCCTATATTATAATTATTGATTAAAAAATAAAAATATTTTTTATATCACCAACATTTTTGTCTTGTTTACATTCACTTTCATACCTTTCCTTTCAAATGCATCATTCATTACAGTGATTGTTAGTTGTAACAAGTACCTGGTCATCCGTGTACAACAATGATTTAATCACTGTGTCATTTATTCTTAATCCACACTCTACATAGAGTGGTTTAACATTAATTGGGGTATTAGACAAGGCTGTGTAGTCTATAGCATCTCCTAGGCTATTAAACTTATTCATGGACAGTGTGTGAACAATTTTAAAGTATGTTATTATTTTGACACAGGCACACAAGTCCTTATATAAAGGATTTAAGTGCCCAAAGCAGGTATCTATCCCACAGATTGAGAGAGCTGATTACAATTCATCCTTCACCATTCTATTGTTAGCCTTTTCTAAGACAATAAAGGCTTAGTTAATAAATAGAAATATATATATTTTATGTAGAATACATTTCATTTTATAATGAAATATATATTATTATATTATTTCTTTTGGTCACTTGTGTAGAAATTGCATTGAATATGGGATTATCATAATCATCATCAACAGCCCATGAGAGTTCACTGCTGGATCCTCCAGAACCAGGATGCCTCCTCACAAAAGGAAGGATTTGTTTATTTACTTGATAAGTCATGCATGGGATTTTAATCTACACTAGTATATACTCTATACAAGTACTAGTATATAAAGCTGAAGACTGTTTGCTTGAACACACAAATCTCAGAAACTACTTATTGAGATTTGATTTGAAAAAATATTTTTGTGTTCGATAATATTTATTGAGGCTACAATGTATAGGGGCCGAGTAGTGGGTGAAGATGCATGCAGAATTCACTAGTTTAAGAGAAAAATTAATGGAAATCTTACCTGACTTGCAATAAAGCCTAGTTGAGTTGCTTTACTTGCAAACTCACTACGAATTTTTGTTGAATTGTTTGTCACATAAAATATTTTTTTCCCCAATTTCCGGAAGTAATTCATTGCATCTGCTGATCCCGAGATGGCATTGTTATCAATCCATAAAACACCTAAGCAAATAATAGCAGGTAAGTATAAAAAAGTAATAGGTGCTTATTACATAGACCTGTGGAATAAATTTATTGTAATATTTTGGTAAAATTAGTAATTCAATTGCTACCATATAGCAGTCATTTTCCCTTTTGAACTTCTCTGTTAGACCAAGTAGGGAATACACACTTAACAAGCCAGATAATTTGAACAATTATAAAAACTATCTTACCATCACAATCTGTTAACACTGTATCAAATGAGTTTAGGAACTCTTGAACTTGATCTTTAGAAGCTTCTTGAAGATTAAATACTGCTGACTTAAACATAGTGCCACTTGCGCTGAAACCTCTAAATTGATTACTCACTATAACGTTACTGTAACAAAACTTGTGAATTTTTGGAATTTGGCTTAGAAATCTAATCATTCCAACTTCTTGCTCACAGAGGGCTAGGCTAGGTCAAAAATGACAGCCCTCGTTATCATTTCATCACTTATTGCATTGACGTTTGCTTGATTATGAATTACATCAAATTCGCAATGGTAATCAGACATGATCATCAATTTTAAGATTTACTGCGATTTTAACTAAGGGTTTCTTAAATTATGAATGTATGTGATATTTTACTAATTTTGTTTCCCTAATAAGAGGCGCGTAATTATTCATTTTGATTTTACTAAAAATAAAAAGCCAAATCAACCAAGTTTCGACCGATTGAAATGTTTAATTCTCTATGGTTCTTCTTATCAAACTGACACATGTCAATATTGACACTTGACAGTAGTTATCAGTCACTAGCGCTAAAATCAGTGTTTATGTATGTTTGTTCTTGGTAATTGTTATCAATTTACTAGTTTTTTAACATAAGTACATGTTACTTAATTAAACCAAATAATAATTCAAGTATATTAATTTAAAAACAAGCTATACAATCAGCAAGACTTTTATATTTATTCAAAATTGTAGCATTTAACCTTGGTAAGAACCTGATAAAAATCTTAAAAACTATTATGTGTACTTTGTACGCAAATTAACAGATCATAAAAACTGATATTTGTACTTTGCACTTTAGACTCACATTAGGAAAAGAGACAGTGCAAGATGAACATCAAAGAGACGATTATTGAGACTAGTCAAGGCGGTATAAAAATTGTTCAATATAACAAACCTAAGAAGAAGAATGCCATTGACGGAGTGATGTACCGACGAGTAATGAGTATACTGAATGATGCTGCCACAGATGACTCTATATCTGTAATGGTTCTCACTGGAACAGGAGACTTTTATAGCAGTGGAAATGACTTTTCAGCTCCTACAGACCCTAATGATGACACGGGCAAACACTTGAAGGTTCTTAAAGATTACATCAAAGCATTTATAATGTTCCCAAAAATACTGGTTGCTATTGTAAACGGGCCGGCTATTGGCATTGCAGCTACAACATTAGCACTTTGTGACTTGGTGTTTGCTTCTGAAAATGTAAGTAGAAATTAATTTACTAAAGACTCTACTCACTGACCAATTTACCTCTGGTTATAAATTGTATTGTGCACATTTTCAACTACTTATTTGATTATGTTACAGTCATATTTCTACACTCCTTTCACTAAGTTGGGAATTGTGGCTGAAGGTTGTTCCACATTTACTTTTCCTCGAATTCTAGGAGATAAAAAGGTAACTAAAACTATAGAATAATATAAATTTAAACATGTGATCTTATACTGATATTACTGTATAAAATTACAGGCAATGGAAATGTTACTCTGCAACTACAAGATGCCTGCAAGTGAAGCACTAGAGTATGGGTTTATAAACTGTGTTTATAAGCCAGAGGAGCTTCAAAGCAAAGTTTGGGATAAAATAGCTGAAGTGTCAAAGCTCCCAAAGTACAGTGTAACAGCCACTAAGAAGCTGTTGAGGGATACAGTCAGGGAAGAACTGCTACAAGCCAATGAAAAGGAAATTGAAGAACTCAATATTATTTGGGCTAGAGGGTATAGAAGCAAACTATGAGTTACAGTAACTAATTATGAACAAGGAACTGAATATTATTTGGGCTAAAGGGTACAGAAGCAAACTATGAGTATTACAGTAAATAATTATGAACAAGGATTCAATGAGATTAGTTGGTGAACTTCAATATGATTCTTTGTACTGAATAATTGTAAGAACTAAAGTACTTATGTATTTTTTGTGCAATATGTTGTATTGTCATAATAATAATGATTTCCATTACAATGCATTTATTAACTGTCTGTCAGACAAAAAACTATGAAATATATAATATAATTATATTTGTATTTAATTCATTGAATGATTTATTAATTTTTATTTACACCTTTAATTAAATATCTAATATAATTTATATCTTATCTTTAGGGCTTGATTATGTTAATTTAGTTCATTTCTATTGCACTGAAATTATTTTTGTCTATTCATAAGTAAAACTGACACAATATTTTATAAAAAGGTACTTTTTTATTTTTATTATTTTTTAAGTACATTCGTTCAATTTGTTTCTTACGATGTTTAGTGATAAAGACTGTAATAATATCTACTTAACTAAACGAAATTGCAGTCAACACTATGGTGATACTACGGTAATTCTAATGAACAACTAGCTTCTGCCAGTGGATACTCCAATGTGCTTCCCGTGGTATAAAAAGTAGCCTACATGTTATTGCAGACCATAATCTAACCCTTTTTCAAATTTCATCCCAATCCCTTTAGTTGTTATGACGCGATTGAGTACCAACCATATACACAAACACGCAAACTCTCGCATTTAAAATATTAGTAAGATGAATTGCAAGACAATTTATAATTTAGGTAGTTAAATACAATGTAGACACATAATTATGTTCTAACTGATTGAAGTCCTTTTAGATTCTCCAACCAACTAGATTGCATACAAAAATCTAGGTAGGTAGGCATGTCCTAGTGTAAATGTATATTCTCTGTTCACAGAAGTGATAGTGGTAAAACAAAATATGTCGTCAGTAACTTCGAGTAGTACTGCGTCGCTATCTGAATTCTTCAGACCAATCACGCCGAAAGGTCTACGATCAAGAGACTTAAGCAACACTCGCTTGAACCTTTTGAAGAAAGAAATTAAAACTGATTTGCATTTGATACCGTTACGTACGTTTATCCTCTAACTAAAATGCCAGTCATACCATACCTTGACAATCTGCGTCAAATGCGGATTATGTGACCCGAACACTGCCAATTTAGTCTGCTAACTCACGAAGCCTGCTCGACGATCTCCGGCCACCGTAAGTGCGGGCCTGCGGACGGCGAGCAGGGGTAGCTCGCCACCCGACGCGGGTTCGATTCCCACACGGATCAACTAGGTAATTGTGTATAGATATGAGTAGGTACTTTGGTATCAAACTACTGTGATTTTCAGAAGAGCTATATGAGACACTGCAAACTGATCCTGTAAATGGATTGACCAAAGAGAGGGCAGAAGTTTTGCTTGCTTTCCATGGTCCAAACACGCTCACACCTGCTACAGAACATGGATGGCTTAGAGTTTTAATAAAATCACTTTGCACAGGTATTCCATGAATCTACGAATAAACGTTCTTTGTGTAGGCGAAACAGTTACTAAAATAAGAAATTAAGACTGACCGGCGCCACGCACTGGCAGTGGGTAGATAGGTGACCGATTGCTACACTATGGTAGATCGGCACGGAACTTAAACAAACGATGTATAGAAATCTGGTAGTTTTCGAGTTTATCGCGTTTAAACTGACAGGAAGACGCGACCGGGGACTTTCCATTCTATCCATTGAAAAAGACAAGAAAGTTTTATTTCGGGAGTGCACGGTAGAAAACCGCCCAACAAACCTACATTGCTAGGTACGTCGCCACTAACCTAGGATATATATATATTTTTTTCCATTTAATGGGTCGACTTTTGGCCGCTATCTCACCTGATGGTAAGTGATGATGCGGCCTACGATGGAGCACGTCTGCCCATAAGTAACCTATTCACTCGGCCTTTGAAGACACCCAGGTTATACCCATCAGGAAACACAGACTCCGGCAAGGAGTTCCATTCCCTAGCAGTTCGCACAAGGAAGCTTGAAGCGAAGCGCTTCGCGCGAGTGGGTGGGATATCTACCATGAAGCGGTGACGCCTCGCCGATTGTCTTGTGGTTCGAAGATGGAAAGGACTAGGGGGAATCAAGTTGTGCAATTCCCCCGCACACTCTCCGAAATGTATCCGGTAATAATCTGGAGTGCAAGTCCTCATATAAAGTGAAGTCCACCTTGTGTACATTAAAGTTTAAATAGGTAATTTAGATTTACCTGCATATTAGGGGTAGGTGTACCCATGTTCGCTATGTACCTACTTAGGTACCTACATAATCCATCAAATTTCTTTTTACAGGATTTTCCATACTGATATGGTTGGGAGCTCTATTGTGTTTCGTAGCGTACATAATAGAATCGTCAACGAAAGCAGACCCTAATCGTGATAACCTTTATCTAAGCTGCGTGCTAGTTACAGTCGACATCGTATGTGGGCTCTTCAGTTTCTATCACAATTATAAAAGTTCCAAGGTTAACTATGATTGTCTACTGTCTAATAGATAGATACTTAAGTAGGTAACTATTCTTACAAGAATA
The DNA here is from genome assembly GCF_023101765.2 of Spodoptera frugiperda. Taxonomy (NCBI): domain Eukaryota; kingdom Metazoa; phylum Arthropoda; class Insecta; order Lepidoptera; family Noctuidae; genus Spodoptera; species Spodoptera frugiperda. Next base: position 5,374,295 of record NC_064215.1, read on the forward strand.
GAATACATAGGTAATCTGAACTACATACCTACAGTACTAAATGGAGACCAATTGTAGCCACCTACGTTACGAGATTGAGGGAAACAACAGCGATTGTTTCATATCCGGTTCCTATACTGCATGCATCGTCGGATCTACCTACATTTGTATAACAAAATAACTTATCACGACCTCCAACATTTTAGATAATGAAAACATTTAAAAGCATGTTACCAACTTACGCGAACTGCGTGAGGGATGGTGTTCTACACAACGAGATTCCAGTTTGTGATATCGTTAAGGGAGATATAGTGCATGTGCAGGCGGGCGATATCGTGCCGGCTGACATACGCATCATCGAAAGCAAGGGATTCAAAGTACGCATCACCACTATCTTAATTAAGTACCTAACACGTGCACATTCCGCGTGAGGACACACGTGTTGTACGCCACTTCAAATGATGGTACAGTCTACAGAGGTTATCTATTCGCAGGTTGATAACTCCTCGTTAACTGGCGAGTCCGTGGCTGTATCTCGAAGTAATACTGAAGGAAGTCCGAACATACTTGAGTCACAGAACGTTGCTTTCTTTTCGACCCAATGTGTTGAGGGGTGGGCGTTAGGTATGTAGGTAACCTACCTACCTATAGTAAACTGTTAACAAATTACCAGAGTCATGATATACTCATAAATAGACTAGAGCGTCTGGTAATCTGAATGAGTAACCTACGTAGGTAGCAGCCTACACAGTAGTCTAGATCCAACTATCGCTGTATATGTAAGTAACTAGTAGCTAGATATTAATTTATGTTGCTTCTAAATATAACAATCAATTTTAAAATACCTTTATGAACAAAGTTAAAGTGGAAACACATTGCAGATAGGTACCTACCTACTGATAATACCTAATGTTCCAGGTGTTGTAATATGCTGTGGTGACCTGACAGCATTGGGTCGTGTAGCCGGGTTAGCAGCGAGGCTGACTCCGGCTCCCTCTCCTCTCGCTCGTGAGATACGCCGCTTCATGAGATACATGTCTATATGGGCCTTAGGACTTGGCTTGTTGATTGCTATATCAACCATGTTTCTTGGCTATCCTTTCATGCAAACTATTATATTTGTTATTGGAATTATTGTTGCTAATATTCCTGAAGGTAGATCTCTATAAGGCCGAAATTTTATTTAAATTAAGAATAATTTCCGTTGTATATGTTAAATTTTAAATACCATTGTCCTTTAAGGCTTGCAGCCAACAATAACAGCGTCACTGACTATAACAGCTCAGCGCATGGTAAAAAAGAACTGCTTGATTAAGAACTTGGACGCTGTAGAGGCTTTAGGTGCTTGCACGGTTATATGTTCCGACAAGACTGGTACTCTGACTGAGAATAAGATGGTCGTGCATCACATCTGGACATGGAACAAAGTACATTTCGTATTGGGTCCAGATTTTAATAGTAAGAATAACTAGAAGTAATTATTTTTGAAATCCATACATTATTTGTATTGATTTATTTATAAATAGTGTAGTATAGGTACGTATATTTGTTAAACTTAGATTAATTAGTAGAAATGTAGCACAATAAGCTCTTATTAATTAACCCCGTTATCTACCTCCACTGGGCTACTGATAACATTTTGTTTACTTTGATTGCAGGCGCGGTGCAAAATAATAATGGTGAGATAAAAAATTATATTAATTTAATCATTACCTACAGATAGTTTATACTGCTTACTGCCTTTAACTACGCCACAAACTATGCTTGGCAGTTGGGTTGGAAATCGCAATTGAAAAGGTTTACGTAGGTTTGTTAGAGAGCGCTGCTGCCCTCTATCAAAAGTGCGTTAGTAACCCATCAAGGTTACGCCTGCCCAATTAGTTATCTACTTATGTACTTTTTTATTGCGTTTTCTAAATTAACTGACAACAGTGACCTCAACTGTTACCTACATGAATACTCGTAGGTACCTACTATGAAAAATAAGTAGGTATCAAATTGAGGATGTAAGCGATATAAAAATCATCATAGGTGTCTAAAGACACGCTGCCTGCGCTCAGTCGAACGATATACTGATATAGATACGCATCTAGTATCTGGTTATCTACACAAAGAGTATGTAAATTGACGTTAAAATACATATAATTACCTGGGTATATGTTTTATTTCTTTTAGCTTACAGTTATTTAAAGATTTGTGGAGCGTTATGCAGTAACGCGGACGTCAAGATTGGCGGTGGAATCCGTGGAGACGCGTCTGAAATCGCCATTCTAAACTTTCTTTTCCAACAAAACGACCCTCTTAATATAAGAAAGAACTATCCAAAAATCGCTGAAATACCATTTAATTCAGCAAATAAATATCAGGTGAGATACACCTAATAATATTTTTGTAGGTACCACACAAACGTTTAGAATTAAGGGCAATTGTTAGGACACACTTAAGATTGGGACGTTTGGCGCAGTTACTTTTTTACGCGGAATAAAAAAAACCTTTCATATAAGTTTCATGTTTATTTATTCATGGGAAACCTTCACTACCCACTAAACCGATTTTCATACAACTTGGTACCTGAATACTCAATGTACTCATATGCAATCTGTGGTTTACTTAAATACCTACCTCTCAAGGCTATTTTATAATATGTACCTAATAAGTAGAAAACATTTCCTTGTATTCTTCCATAAGTTTGGACTCAAAAGTTTGTATTTCGTGGCGCGTACCTAAACGTTCAGTTCCTTACTCATAAATAAACTGGCTGCAGGGACTTTTTCGCCACAGAAAGCCACTAAGACGTCGTAAGAATTACTAAATATCTACGGTCAGCATTTTTCCTCATAAGATCTTACGCAGGTATTCTGACGCACAGGTTGTAGGTTACGTACATTCATTTAGACCTACTACATATAAGTATGTATATTATAGATAGACATCTAACTAGGCATAAAATATTCGAATTTTGGATGACGTAAGCTATTTATTTAAATATAGATCAGTGTTCATCTTGAAGCTTCAAAAGCACGATTTATTGTGGTGATGAAAGGAGCACCGGAGATTATATTCGCGCGATGTCTCACTGTGGCCACCGACACCAAAGATATTATTTTCACAGACGATATGAAACGAATAGCTGACACGGTCATTGAAAATTTGGCAAAAACTGGTTAGTATAGATATCGTATTTTATTTTAACCTTTTGAACGCCACGGACGTTTATAGACGTCTAACGAAATCGTGCCAAACACGCCACCGACGTCTATAGACGTCAAGAAAACGACATTTTTTAAATACAAAATAAATATACTAAATTAAGTTTTCTGTGTTTCTTTTTCCTATTATTTCAAACTACTTTAGTGAAATATTGTAAATTGACACAAAGATATATTCATTATTTGAATTCACAAGAAAAAACAATCGTCAAATATTGCTAATCGAAATCCGTAAAATTGTGTATTTCCCCACGCCACAGACGTCAAGACACGTCAGCTAGTGATGGGTAGGTAAGGTAACTTATATTCCAAATTTATGAAATATTTTATTGAAAGTAGCTTACTATTACTTTGACAATTACTTTTTACTGACAAATATTCGTATCTGAATATTCCTAATGTATAATATTTAAAAAAATGTGGAAAAGAACTTATAATTGATATCCTTAAATCGATAGTTTACTGTCCACTCTCGCGCATCCCTATGTAAGAGCTCATAGACAGTTACCTGTACGCCACAGACGGGAATGGACGTCAAGCGGTGACGTCATTAGCGCTACGGGAGTCTGCTAGTGCTTTACTACATTTATTATTATGATCGGTGGTAATATTAAAATTTGAACAGCAAAAGGACTTGGATGACATAAGTTTGCCAAGTTTCGAAGAATCCGACTAATAATTATATGTAAAACTAGCGACCCGCCCCAGCTTCGCATGGGTGATAGGTATATTATACATATGCATGTATTATTACATAAAAACCTTCCTCACTGAATCACTCTATCTATTAAAAAAAACCGTATCAAAATCCGTTGCGTAGTTTTAAAGATTTAAGCGTTCATAGGGACATACAACATTACAGAAAAAGCGTCTTTGTTTTATACTATGTAGTGATGATTAAATTGTTTTAAATAATAAAATATTATTATTTTTTATGTACCACAATATCACATGATCACATCCCTACTCGCATGCGAGAAAGTTGTCAAAAGTCGTGCCAGCCACGCCAGAGACGTGTCTTCACGTCGGCGGATGACGTCACGAACCAGATTAGTGATGTACCTTATTATATTATTGATTTATTCGTTTGTAGTTCTAATGTTTGCTTTTAGGTTGCTTAGAACTTAGTAACTGCTGTTTAATGATAGTATGATACCAAATAGGGTCAAGTTAAATAAAAGACCAATGCAACGAATAATATTTATTTAAAAAATATAGAACGAAAAGCACGGATTCATTGGTTATCGATAACTTTTCGTTAAGATGTTGGAATCACTATTTGTTTTGTAGGTTTTTGTACTGAATTTGTGGCTTGGCGTAGAAGGGGCGCCGATGTGTTTACGCTCTGGCGTTCAAAAGGTTAATCTATCATAGTTATAACTAATAATGTATTATTTTTAAGGTGAAAGAATCATGGCTTTTGCTGACCTCGTCTTAAATCCAAAACAATTTCCTCTGAACTATTCGTTTAACACCGATGATGTTAACTTCCCTCTGGAGAACCTACGCCTTCTAGGGATCATGGGACTCATGGACCCACCTCGGGAAGAGGTTAGCCATGTAAAGACTATCGTTTTTGTGCTTACCAAATGGTGCTAACATATGTTGTGAACTAGTATTGGTAGATAATTGATAATCTACCTGTAGGTTATCGTCTAACTGATTTTAAATCTAAGTACCTAAGTACCTACCTACATATACCCTATGTGCTCTTTACCAGGTGCGTACTGCAATAGGCCGTGCCCGCGATGCTGGAATACGTGTGATGATGATTACCGGCGACCACCCGGCCACAGCACGCGCCGTAGCTTTAGAAGTCGGGATTGCTACGAGTACAAATTGCCATGTTGTTACCGGTAACGAACTGAGAAACATGACCCCAGATTTATTACACTGGACACTCGACAAACATTACGAAATTGGTAATAATATATGAACTAGATATATTCGATACCTAGGTACTTAGCTACTTACCTATTTAAAAATATTGTATCGTTTATTCTCTTCTGCAAAGTGTTTGCAAGAACTTCTCCCACACAAAAACTTCAAATAGTGGAGGCTTGTCAACGTGAAGGCGCAATCGTGGCAGTAACTGGAGATGGTGTTAACGATGCGCCCGCGCTTAGACGAGCTGACATCGGCATCTCCATGGGCATTACCGGGTCACAGGTAAAAACCTAGTTACATTAGGTACCTACTACATTCATACAATCAATGACATCTTGCTATATCGCTTCTATGTCTACAGGTGTCGAAACAAACTGCCGACATCATTTTGATGGATGATAATTTCGCGACCATCATTGTTGGTATCGAAGAAGGGAGGAGGATCTTTGACAATCTTAAAAAATCTGTTTGCTATATCTTAATTTCTAATGTGCCTGAAATAGCTCCAGTTTTCATGTTTATCCTGTTTTCCATCCCTTTGCCATTGGGTAAGAGACTGCTACTTACTGACTTTAACAATTTATTTAGCTTCTGTTCTATTTATTAGTCAAATGGAGCATCAGACATGATCGTTTTGTTAAAGGCGTGATGACAATATTGTGCGTAGACTTGGGCACAGACATGTGGCCGGCTGTGGCGCTGTCGTATGAACGTGCTGAATCTGACGTCATGACGCGACCTGCTCACGTCCATGACCCTCTCGTCACGCCGCAAATGTTAATATTAGTGTACTTGCACTTGGGTCTCATAGAGTTTGCAGCCGGCATGTACGCTTATTTTATTGTAATGGCAGAATTCGGATTCTACCCTAATCATCTTTTTGGTAAGTACCTAGATGCCTATTGATCTGTATAATTGATACCTGTTTAAATTAATCATAATGAACAATTTAAGGTATAAGGCAAAAGTGGGATAATGAAGCGATCAGCGACGTAACGGATTCCTTGGGTCAAGAGTGGACGTACGCAGAACGTAAGGAGGTGGAGCAAGCGGCCCAGGCGGCCTACTTCGTAGCCGTGGTACTCATGCAGATGATGAATGGCGTCATCTGCAAGACCAGATATAACTCTTTGTTTCATGTCGGTAAGACTAATGGAACTTCTATAATTAAATGTTGGGCCCCTGCCAATGTTGAGATCCATAAATTTTTAGATAACGCAATCAAAACGATTTCTGTCGGCAATTTCCAGGAATGAAGAACAAAATTTTAAATACTGGACTTGTGTTTGAGCTTTTATTGTCGTGTGTTATCTGCTACACTCCGGGAGTAAATACTTTCTTCCGAACCTATCCTCTCAAACTACGATGGTAAGCACTACCTGTTTATAATAATTCTTAGTAGATAAGTATTCCTAGGTAACATTTACGACAAGGATAATGTTCGCAGGTGGTTCCTTGCTTTGCCATTCTGTGCCTTCATGTTTGCTTTCGACGAATTTAGAAAATATTGCATTAGACGGAGATTATTTGGGGGATGGTACAACACTTTAACGTTTTATTAAGAAGACAATTAATTATTTATAAGTACGTACCTACTATATTTAGAATTATGTTTGTCATTAAACATATACCTAACGATAGAGTATCCTGTTCTAATTTAAGGACGAACAATACACTATTCTAGTACTACCCACTACAATAATAACAGTAACTAATACAGTATGACTACACCGCATCCGCTGATAAGTATTATATTTAGTCGAAACGTTTATACAAAGTTATTTTTAACTGACTTCATTAACATCTGGTTTTTAGGAGATACTTAGTATCTAGATAATATTATTTATAACTAAATCCTAACAGTCAGTTGGTCGATTGAAAACCAACTAGATTTTTAGCAGCTAATATATAAACAGGTAAATAAAACAAAACCGTTCCAGAAAATAGGAGTTTACTGGGTTTCACTTTACAATTGATCCCACACACTCACATACATATTCAGATCTTCAAATAATACAAGTAAAACAGTTAAGTACCTAATTAAATGAGCAAAAATAATATGACATATTAAGGATCAGGTCACATCAACCACATCACAATAATTTAAGGCCAGTTTATCTACAGACCTTGGCTTCAGGAAGTGAGCGGAACTCGTAACTTACACAAAATTTAATAAATTATTCTAAAATTAATAAATTATATATTTAGATTTCATCACCTAAATGCTTCTATCAACACCGCATTTTACTTCCTGAACATTTATTCTTAGGAATGTTGTTTCAAATTCCTTCAAAGTGATTAATTGATCTATTTAGGATACCGTCTAATCCCTTTAAAAGACTTTAAACGCTTTGGCTTAGTACAGTAACACAGCAATGGTAATTATCATAGGCTTAACAATGATATTTACCGTCGAACTGCAATGCACATTTAAATAGGAATTATTTGAATTACCCTAAATTATGCAAACAGTACCGATTTTTATATGTATAAGGCACAAGTAAATAAAATCTTTTTTCATATTAAGTCATCAACATAATCGAATAAGGAAATAAACTAAAGCTAAAGTACATTAATAATAATTTTACAATATTTTGTTCACTATAAGTCATAACAAGTAAGTATTTTGGTATGAAGGGCAACCGCAATTAGAGGGGAGGCCATATTTTACCACACCTCCATGGTACCTACTTCAAACAGTATTATATTATTATAGGCATTAAAAGGTCTTCACATTCTTCGCGATACTCAAGTTACCACAAGTTCTGGATTTTAAGTAACTACATTTACGTAATTTATTTGCTTGAACTGGGCAGCGATACTTTACATTCTATGCAAGATTTAATCTTTGTTTGAAGTAAGTAATCATCTGCAATTATGACATGACTACCTTATTATTCACGAAATAATTGCCAATTGACATAACAAACAATAAAATATATATAACCATTCGAGTCACATTTTATCACGAAATTCACAGAGATTATATCTCACCGCAACGCCGATAAAAGCTTTGTTTTACTAATATCTACAGTAGATAACATGCATTATAATTAAATTAACATTTTGAAATACATTTGTAATAATAATAACTCATGGATTTACAGCTATAGAAGTAAAATTTCAGAAACAGATATAAATACCAATAACTACAAAAAGAAAATATAACACTATTTACATCACTATCACAAAACACATAGGTAAATTTGATTTTATTTTTACAAGTCAGGCAAGTTTTGATATGACGCATAAGTATCTAGGATATAAACAAGTAGTAGTCATAGTAGTCTTTGAACTATACCTACGTCATAAATATGAAGCGATAAGTACAATCAATAATAACATTTGAATTAAGAATAAGTAAGTTCTTTTATTAAATATGTACATATAATAGAATTTAAAGTTATATACAATAAGCTCAGAAAAAGTCGTAGGAAATGATAGATTTATTTCTATTAATTTTTATTGACTTCTAACAATTCTAATAAATATCTTTATTTTAGAATATTATATGGAGGAGGTATTTTACTACATCCGACTACTTTTACTATTTAAAACTTGTCAAAAATGTATCATCCCTAATTCTATGTAGTACAAGAAATATAAGATCTAGATCTTCTCTTTAAAATATCGGATTTTTAACGTTAATAAAATTCTTAATACCTTAGGTTTACTACAGATTGTGATTTGGGTTTGTCATTAACAGTCAGGATTATTTTAGAAATGTTCCATTCAATGGTATAAGTCTTTTCTTAGGTAATATACACATAAATATAAATAAATTAGTTATCCCTCTACCAATAACGTGTTGAGCGAATAATTTTGAGCTTACGTAAACTGGAAATTGCATTGGGAATTCCATTGCCTATATAACAACCGATATATTTTTTCACCACGAACTAAATAATGTGCTTATAATTCGGGTTGAGGTGATGTTTATACATAGGTGAGGTCACGTTCTTGTTTGTTTCTAGTTAGTTGTGGCGCATACGCGCGGCGAGGATTGCATTGAGGTTAGGTTGGGTTCGCATGTCCGCTATCGAGTGTCTGGATTTTATTAACGCCTCTTCTCGACATACCTCGTCTTGTAGAATGCATCCAATTATTTTAGCTACAATTGTCGACGGTGGAACATGAGGATTCCCTGAAACCGAATTAGTCGCTAGATATCCAAATTCTAGAGAAAGCAATTATAAAGCATACCATCACATCATACCATCATTTAGTCACTTTTTTGCATACAAGGGAAAACTTAAAAATATTAGTTTTTTTTGTATTATATTTTTGTGAGACATCCTTAATAATAGGATAGATGACTAATTTTTATTTTAATATCCGTCTTGTAGATTAGTATAATATATTAGACACGTATTTTTTTATTTTCTTACGGTAACAAATAATTTGAAAACAGATAATTTGATTTGAAATATCGCCTGACGTAGGTGCGGTTTACACGTAGAAATGGCGATGACGTACTTATTTGCTCCAACTCCTAAACTTTGTTTCATTTACCTAGGTACTGTTCTGGTATCTTACATGAAAAAAAAATACGTGTCAAATATTTTAGTACCCAACTGACGGACTAAATAGATTTTCAATTTTCATACCCCGTCACCATCCCTATTATTGATTAACGGCTTATTCATGTCAATGTTTAATAGTTACTGGGATTAACACCCCATGACTGAAATAGATACAGTTTGTATAGAAAGATTAAGTACTTTCTTTTTCAATAGGTTAATTGGTAATATGTAGGTACATATTACATAGTATATGTAATGTACGCTTTAATGTTGATATCAATATGATTAGTGTTGGATTCAGAATATTAAAATGCTGAGGAAAATTCTAGTAATAAAATACACAGACACCACATAATGAGGTACTTACTGCACTGCTATCTCGGGAACTTGATATGATCTATGACAACTCGGAGAAACGGGTTTCATAAAGCGGCATACAGGCGTGCAGTGTTCTGTTAGTCATTTGATGAGATTGTTATTATTGTTAGTATTAATTCTAGCACCAAAAATTACAGGAAAAATTCCATTTAATAATATATATAAGAAGTTGTTTATCATCATCAGCATTAGGTGAGCTATTATGGGCGCGACTTTACGTAGTACGTATAGCACAGGTACAAAAACCAATACTATATTCATTTAAACAAATTATTGGATACGTAAGGATTAAGGATCTACATTCAATAGGTAATAATAGACATTACCTATACATATGTATATGTGTTAGTGTGCTTGTTTTTCAAAACCAGTATTTTCTTAATGTCATTAAAAATAGTCGTCTAGGAATCGCCTTAATACATCGAGTATTTAATTTATGTGTATTTTAATTAATGCGTCTACTAATATTATCGAATATCGTATTCGCAAAGGTAACCAGACAAGTTGGATAGCTCACATAATCCGGATAGCTGTTAATACAATAATAATATAACAAGATTAAGTAATTTACATAATATCTACACACACACTAATATTATGTGATAATGTTAGCAAGGCATTGCCCTGTGTTCCAAACTCCGTAATGTTAATGGAAAATGTTTCTCCCCGAGATTAAATCTATATATAGATAATTTGCCAAAGCTGATTGAAATATTAAAACATGTTAGTATGAGTCATTCAATGGAGTTTTTTATTGCCAAATTACGTAAAAACCAACTATTCGACGAAACTAAATTGTAATTAGGTCCATGTGGTTGTTTCACATTATACGACAGTATCTGACGTCACCGACTTCTGATTTATGAGATGTCGTGTCAAATTGAATAAAATGAAGTTACATACATTTTTGCGTTATTACTTAATACTGCAAAAATTAGGGGAAAATATGAATTTGGATAAAAAATCTTCAAAGAATGACTGTGTCCTGTCCATAAACATATACCCCATCATAAATTGGTAATGACTAAGACTTACCTGTAAGACCTCTATATCCAAATATACCACAATCGTGCATCCGCATTGAATGCTGCTCTTTCTTAATAAAATCTTCTGTACTAATACCTTTGAGCTGTAAAAATAATAATCTATAATACCTACATAATGCAAATAATACATATTTTTTCTTAATAAATTCAAAAGTTTATGACTATTTTTGTTACTCAATCACGTCAAAAAGGCCGGAGGGATCAGATCAAAATTGGAAAAGTAGATTATGGTCTGGAATAATACATAGCCTACTTTATATCTCATGTTGGCAAAAGGTAGACCCTTTTATTTATGATTTTAAGTAAATTTATTATAACAAAGAGTTCATATTATATGACACAATTTAGTATTCCTATAATTTTACTGCTTATAATAACAAGCCATATTTCAGGAAAATAAAAAGAAAACAATAAATTATTGTACTCACTTTAGAAGGTGCTAAAAATCTGTCAGGTATTCTTTGCAATTTTTGCTGCTTTTCACTTGGCCCAAAGCCTAGAGCAAGCAGCACTGACTCAGCATCAACTTTTCGTGCTCCTAGCACATTTAAAACTGAACTTCCACTAGAGCCGCTGTTATCAGACTGTTAAAAGAAACAAAATTTGATCAGTCTTACAAAATGTGTATTTTTCATAGCAAATTATGGACTAAAAATACAATAAAATTGATATATACCTGCAAAGAATGGTCTCTAAATAACGGATTCTTAAACTTGGGGGAGTATCCCTCTGATTGTATTGAATGGTCCCGTTGCAGTCTTTTAACATTAGTTTGTTGAGGTGTGCTAGTTAGTAGCCCACTATCGAGTGACTTCCTTTTCCAGGCTTCTTTTAAAGGAACTTCTAGGTTCTGGTCATCCTGGAGCTCTTCTTTGTTAGGCTCTATTACTGTGTTCTCAGTTACTGTTTCATCTGCTTTGCTATCATTGTCATTGTCATCAGACTTGGGCTCTGAGATCTTTACTTCTTCACTAGTGTCCTCGGGTGCGACTGTTTCGTCAGCTGGCAGGGAATCCAGCCACTGTTGCACTGGACTACTTCGCCGCATGTCGTCAATCACTCCACTTAACCAACCTCTTACTTTTCTTTCTATTATTGTCGACACAGATTCATTAAATGTATCTAAAAATATTAAGCTCCATTAACAAACAAATTATTTATTTACAAAAAAGTGACATTTACAAAAAAGTTAGAGTGCATCTACATTTTACATTGTTTATAAACTAGAACAACAAAGAAAAATCTATGCCCACAGGAAATTCTATAATTCACTGTTGACAATGAAAACAAACAAATTTAATCAAAAATAAATAAGTTTTGCTTTGAAGAATACATGAATCTGTACAAATAATATATACCTAATTAAAATGAACCTGAACCTATTACATATATTAATTTGTATGACCTTAGATATTTTTTTACAAAATCTAAATCCTATTTGGGATAATTCTACATATATTTTTGTATTGGCAGATAATGCACCAGTTTTTAATCAAGTTGTTTGATACTAACCTGTTTAAAATATACTTATTATTACGTACACAATAAGCTACAACCAGAAGATATGACTAACTTACACATCACAACTTAATGTGCAGGTAAAATACACAAATGATATAGTTAGAAGCTAAGTGTTTGCTCGAAATTTTATGAAGATATGTGTATTGGCGTGTTTGCTTATGATATCTATAACATAACATGAAAACACTATGATAATGTAGCTGGTTAAACCAACCTTGCTTAGGATCCATCTCCACTCAAGGTAACGCTGCATGCAATACGAGGAAGTTCATGAATTAACGTGCAAGATGCGTTCGATGATCACAAATACTCGGTTATTACCTACAGTTCTCCAGAAACAATAATTCTACATTAAATTATTCGCAACTTACCTTCAATCAGGCAAATATAAACTTGAATCCTTCAACTTCAACTTGACACTAGTTACTCAATTGTAATTTCCAACACAAATCTAAAAAACACTGTTTTTCCTTTTGTTACACGTCTGTTTTAATAACCATTTACACAATTTATTAAAAAAATACGTATTTACAGAACACTGATAGCAGCAGTGACATTAAACTGACTGGCGTTTAGTTTAGTTTGACTTTGGTCACTTGACCATTCGAGTACAGAATGTCTTGGCATTCATGTTTGACAGTGACATATGACATATCAGAAATCGAGGATACCAGAATAAATAATAATAAAGAGAATTTTGGTAGAATCACAAGCTTTCTGATGGAATTTAGTAATATACATACTGTTTATTGAAACTTTGTTTAAACCAGCGTACAATACTTTTCTACCTATTCCATTGTCATTTCCAATTAAACGTGATATTTCAAAGATATGGTATTCTATAAATACTAGGAAATTCACCTTGTACGCATTTTTTTTACACACGGCTTACCTTCTTGTTCTTCTTTCGTCCATATCCAGTTAGAAATAGTTTTTTTTTAAATGTACGTGCGTCTTTTTAAAGCGAGGCCCCATACTATGAACCCACTACTTTGTTACATTACGGCTGGCTGCATTTTATTGAATAACGCATAGCCTATCTAGCGAATTTTGACTCAACCGTATTCAATTCGCCTAGTCCAGCAGTTAGGTATATCACAAAACAGCCCATTTCTATATTTTTAAAGGGGAGAAAATACAATGACTTTTCCTCCCTTAGGCGAGAGGGAGTGTCAGACTTTTACTGACTAAAAACCACTCCGTTCCTACTCCTGCTCTTCAAGGTAACCCGCTAGGTAGTTCGCACCTCCGGGCGTCAGCCCTACTGGGCCCCATTTGTGGTGGTCTGATGGCTCATTGAGGCGCGCGCTTGGGCCTGGTTCTGGTCGGACGAGCTACCCTTGACATCCGGGCGTTCCTTGCCGCCCTATATGAAACAAAACAGCCCTGGTTTTCTGAACGGCTAAACGTAATGTGATAAGGGCAGATTTTACATTCCTCCTGCGACATAGACGTTAAAGCACATAGACGATCCCCGACGCTGCGTTCTATGCCAAGCTTGTAGGTACTGCGAGCGGTTCAAGCTTATTTCGACCATCGGCCTTGCAGTTACAACACAGTGTAAAGTCCACTGCGGCTAACCTAACATTCGACAAACTTACATTTGAGTTTGGTACAGTAATCGTGTCAAGGTATCGAGCCGTACATTTTTTTTTTAGTGTATCTACTTTTTGTGATAAAAAGTATATTATATCAAATTTCGTCGTATTCGGACCGGTAGATTTTGCGTGATGCGTGAACATACAAACAGACAGACAGATACATATTTTTGGGTTCGGTGTCTGTCTAGTAACACCCCCTACTATTTATTTCCCTATATATTTATATACATAGCTACTTAAAATAAAAGAACTAACAATGATATTCCTGCATATTTAGTTCCGATTCGGAATATGAGAGGATGTTTCACGTCGGAGAGTCATGTTTTGACACAAATGAGCTCTACCGGAGATACCGTTCACCGAAAAACCGGCCTGAAAAACGTTTGCGTTGTGTATTGTAGTGTGAATGAAGTTGCCGGAGACCGAATATTTCGTCCCCTCCCTCTCCAAAGGCCAGTAACACTCCCAGTAATTCCTTTGGTGTTGCAGGTGCGATCATGGGCAGCGCTAATTGAGTAAGATAGGGAAATATAAATGAGCTAACTACTGTGGTGCAGACCCTAAAACGTAATAACAAGTATTTTGTATTTTTTTGTTAATACCTACTGAACCTTAATGGTCACGATATAAGGAACGTGAAGATCTACCTAATTAGTTTTTGTTGGGGTAACGGTTAAAAATCAAATTGTTGAAAGCAGTACTTTAACTAAACTTTGCTTGTCTATATATTTTTCAATACCAACAAAAATATAGTAACAGCAGTTACGTTTACCACGATCCGTCACTTTACCAAGTTAAACGCAGTAAATATCTACCACATAGTAGATATTTCTGTGTTTAACTGTGTATACAGTGCCGGCGTTTGTGGGAGCGACATGGGCCGATGGCCCAGGGCGACAAAGTCTGTTGGGGCGCCAATAAAATGAAAAACTACTACTAACACTTGATATTGCTTCACGATATAAGGAACCTCAAGTGGGCTCCACAATATTTTCGCCCGGGGTGTCAGTGGCCCCTACGCCGGCACTGTGTGTATAACTTTTTGCATGCCGTAACTAAGCTATGGTTTTAAAAAACCCGAATTTAATTAAATTCTTATAAATTAATATCATGTTGGTTTTTGTAAATATAAACAATCTTTGTTTTCACTTTGTCCTCAAAGCAATATAAATATGCACCTTCACACATTATTCCCATTAGTAATGTAAAAAAACAGTGCTAAAATATTTTTCGCCTTTTTCTCTTTTAGGGCCTGCAATACAATTTACATCTAAGTAAGTACCCACCTTAGATGATTTAATATATCTACTTATAAATAAATGTGTAAATAATAAAAATAACGTTTATTATAAATAAAGAATATTTATTTTTCTATAAACACATTATTCTTTTATATCATCAATTGTTGACATTTTTTATAAATCGCGGATCGCATTGGGCTTTCGTCAACGAAGTCGAGTGCATGGATGGAGAAGAGTTCAGCGGGCAAACCGCAGCCGACACGCGCGACGCCGAGACGAAGCGCCCAGCGCGCGCGGCTCCTTAGCTAAACAATTTGTGCATCGAGGTCAGGTAGAGATTACTTTAATCGCTAAATCACATTTGGACACTAATATACATGTATAACTACGTTCAACAAGTGTCAATATTGAGCAGTACGAGGGGGGCCGCGGGAGCGCGCGGCTCGTAGCCTACGTCACGCCGGCCCGTACACGCAATCGCCGCGACGCGCTCCCGCAGTCTCCTCGCCCGGGAGCACGGCGGCACGTCGCCACTGGTCGCGCACACGCTCCACGTGTTGCAGCACGCGCACTACATTCATGCCGGCCAGCTTGCGCACGTCCTCTTCGCTCCAGTCCGGGTCGCGCAGCAGCTCCGCGAGCAAATGCGGGTACCGCGACACGTCCTCCAGCCCCTCGGGCGGCGCATCAATGCCGTCGTACCCGGCACCCAAACCAACGTGCTCCACGCCAGCGACCCTCCGTACATGGTTTATGTGTGCCACCACATCTTCTAAGGTGGCTCGCTCACCACAAGTTACTAGTTTTGCATAGAAATTTATCATTACAACGCCGCCGTTTGCGGCAATCATGCGAAGTAAGTCATCCGGAACGTTTCTACTCGAGTTGCAGAGAGCTGCTGCTCCTGAATGCGAAAATACTACAGGCGCCTGTGACATCTCTAAAGCATCGCGTGCTGTCTCTTCCCCCGCATGCGATAAGTCTACTATCATACCAAGTCGATTCATTTCCCTCACGACAGCCCTTCCGAATTCGCTGAGTCCTCCCGCCGTGCCCGCAGCTCGTGCCCATCTTGTATCACAAGTGTGTGTCACTGTGAGATAACGAGCACCGAGTTGATAGAAGGCTCGGAGAACTGCTAGCGAATCGCCAAGAGCGTGTCCGCCTTCTACGCCTATAAGGGAAGCGATGCGACCGTCGCGGTGAGCGTCCAAAAGTTCGCCGGCATCGGTCACAAGCGCCAAATGCGCCGCATTCAATTCTACAATACGCTTGATAACGTCCATTTGTTCGAGCGCTAGTTGAACTGCGTCACGATCTCTTGCTCCACATGGCACATATGCTGACCAAAACTGGGCACCGACTTGGCCGAGCCTCAAACGCGGGATATCGGTGTGCGACCAGCGCGACCGCGCCCAAGGTTCAATTCCATCTAAACCGGCACTCAAATTAAAGTCACCAATTTTATTATGTAAAAACTTTCGAACATTCCATGCTAAGTCATTATGTCCGTCAACTAGTGGCGAGTCTCGTAGCATGCGACGTATAGTGGTAAGTCGTTGTTCTGGAGTGGCACGGCCACCACCACCGAGTGCCAGCGGTAGCGCTAGTGCGGCACCGAGCGCGGCCAGCACGACCAGTGCCGCTAAAGCGATACGCCAGCGCGGCCGGCGCGGGACAGTCTTCTCGTCCGAGCTGCCTGATGCCGAGGCCGATAGCGAGTCAGGCGCCCAGCGCCCGCACCGCTCGGCTACATCCGGCAGCGGACCCGGAAATGTCATACCTTCTGGCACCGCGGCCTGCAAACACACCAAAATATTTATGTTAGTATTTTTTTATAAGCGGTATATATACTTTATTATTATTGAGATATCAGTATTGAGATTTAAGCAGTGTGAGATCAGCGAATCAAAAAGATTACCTATGTGTTTAATGTTTCTTTATTATTTTGGTGCTAAGTTTGTAGGTATACTCGTAGGTACTAATTTAGAGTCAAATGGCATTAGTGGCAAATATTTTATTATGACATAGGTATTTGATTTTTCTTTCTCTTTGGGGACTACGAACGACGTACATCGGTACCTATTTCAATTGGTAAAATGCTACATTTATGGTTAGTATTTACATGCATGGCTATGTCGAAACTGCGCCAAAATTGGCCGTCACATATGTACCTATGCACATAAGCATCTCATTGCACTTTGACCTACTTTAATCTAATTGTTGTAATGTTAGTACCAATTAAGTAAGTACATGTTGTTGAATCTATACTGTATCTATGTATACTAAGGATTTGTCCTGGTACTCTACCTATTTTATGATTACCATACCTTTTACTAGAGAAAATCGAAGCAGGCAATTTGACACGAGCCAAAATAAATATGGTTCGACTCTCTACCATGCACCAAAAATAAACATAATTCCGTACGCAAGTCTCAATAAGCAACTACGTCGAAATTAGACAAATACATCACACAGTAGGTGGGTTACGTAACTATGTATTCTAATGCAAACAAACGTAGGCAAATTCAACAAGTAGGTAAATTCAGAGAGGTATGCAAGAAAATACCTTACATAGGTGACTTATTACGACGCCACCCGTCTGCTTTATCCCACATCATGTTTCCTGATTAAATATAATCTTGCAGACGCGAGGCGGTTAAAGTACAATGGATTTAAATGACTGACACATTTACGTTGCTACGGCACGCGACTTAACTAAGCGTTAACATATACACATATATTCATGAACACTGTAATTAATTTATAGCTATGTAACTGCCGAAACAGACGTTAGCGCCTGTCGGCATTGCGTGAATATTTGTTTATGTTATTCGTTCATCACAATAGTGGAAAATGAATGTAGGCCGTACCTGTGCGTTGAACAATAAAAACGGAATAAAAGGAATTACGGCTCGCAATTTTCCCGCGAATTTTTTTCACTGTGATTTGAAAGGAAAATATTGTAAGCGTTCATATCAGCCGATTCAGGCGTGACAATAATTTGCCTCGTGTTCAATTATGCAAGGGGCACACACAGTCAGGGGATGAGACTGTGGGGAAGGGGCGCACAGGGTGAGCTTGAATAGCTTCTGACCCATTTACAGAGGAGAGAACTGGCGCGAACGCCTCCAGTCGCCTGGATTTCAGTCTTAACCGAAACCTCCTTTGTAATTACATTGCTCATATTTTGCACTTAATGTTACATCAATATTAAGTCAAATTAGGTTTACAAATGAAAGTTAGGTTATGTTATATTATATAGTATAGTAATATAGTTGTTTTAATTTAATGTTTAAATAATAATATCAGTAATAATCTTACAACTATCCACGTGTTGATATAATATTATGTTGAAATACAAAAACGCGAATATTTATGTACATATTTCAATAAAGGCTTAATGTAATGTAGCGATGTTAATGTGTTAATAAATGTTACTTTACTCTCCACAGCCAGCTACAAGCGTCTAACATTTTCGATCGTTTAGAAATGATTATTATGGAAAGCATCGGTAATATGGACTCCACCAAATACTAAACCGGCCCTTAGCGTCCCTTTCTATTGGGTTTTGCTACGTAAACATGCCGTTAGTCACGTTTTACGTGGGATGATAGATCACTATGATCTATCATCGCTCGTAAAATTGTGCCAAATACAGCCATTACTTTCGGTATTCCTGTATCCAAATTAAGTTCTAAAGCAAGGGAAAGCAGGGGTTTTCGTTATTCTGATACACCTGTGTTCCTTGGTAACAGATTATTAATGTATTTATTTAGTATATAAAATATCGTTAAACTAGTAATCTTAGCTTTCTTATTTTGACATTTCTAATTAACTATACCGTACGTCTGAATTATAAAAGGTAAATTGTAAAGGTATTACTGGTATTAGTATCCTAATAAGTACTGATTTTGTTCATTTAATAGAGGATAGGTAAAGGAAAGGTTCATAAACTACTGGTATGCTTGGTTCCGAAATACAAAATAGATTAATTCTGAATCCAATAAATTAATGCCTTTCTATTGTAATTATTGAACAAATTAACAATTGTCCGCGCTATTGGATATTACTTAGTGGTCGGTTACTATCGAAGTTCATAATTGATTAGCTTTATTTGTTAACATGAAGTTATACGAGTCAGTTTCAAGTGGAATATTGTAGCTCTCTGATCGTAGCGCTCAACTATCGCTGAGATTCGAACTGCCTTAACTTTCAGTTTCGCTTTCCCTAAAGGATTAGACGTGTAATTGCAGTTAATGAATATGGAAGTCCGAAATTGAACTAACTTAGTGGTAACAGCGTAAATTAGTCTGATTACTAGTTTACAGAAACTGCTTATATTTCTATAAGTTAATAATAACGATTGCAAAAACATAGAGTTCACTCAGACAACAATGAGTAGGGAGGTGGGTAGGTACTAAATGTCAGGATTCAAAGTCATTGACCGGCTTTATGAGAACCGATGTTGGACGGCGGAGAGAGGTCATCAATAACGATTACGTACCTACTACCGTTCGAAAATTCTAATATGATCAGTAATTTCACACTAAATTCTGTCTTGTGATTAATTATCATGTAAATTCAATACGATATGTGTAAAGTTTGCTGGGCAAAGGCGAGGAAAGTCGTGAAAACATAGTTGGCGCGGCGGGCAGGTGCGGGGGCGGAGCTGCATCGATTCGCTGCATGCAGACAGCGGGAGCGCGGGCCTTGGAGCATGGCCCGGCCCGCGGCCACGGCTCACAGGCCACGGCCCGCCGCGGCTGCTGTGGCCCCCACTGGCCCCCGCAACGACATAATGTTGCGTGAAATTTGCGCCCCCATTGTAACCTTACCTACAACTAGCCGTCCGTCCGTAACGCCTTTATGGAGCGCGGACCTGGATGCTATATGGACCGAGTGGGAATCATACACATGACGTGACACGCTACTGTACGTTTTATTGTTCCTTATTATCACATTCTCATTATGTCAGCGTAGCAATAAGAATTATTAATAATCTACAAAACTAAACACGTTATATAGTACCCGAATACGAAGTATCAATGTTTGAATCATACTTCTAATTTGTTCAGAACATAATATTTACACATTAATCGATACATGTAAAAATTCTGAAGTACGTCTATTTACCGAATGTTTTATGTATCAGTCATCGTCGTGCATGAGACTTTCGTTTTATGGATAAACGATAAGAGAAATGGATTGAGTGAAACGTGAACACTACCTTGACCACTAACCGGGACGTGTGACTGGGTCATTCACAAAGTAAAGTTCACAAAAGACTATTGTTGTTTTACGCGGACGTAGGCGCGACGCGACGCTGTCTCTAGTACTAGACGCCATTGAAACTGCATTATTGTGGTGATTTTAAAATAGGACAGGCTAGCGAAAATACAGAAGGATTTACGAATTATTGCAAAATATATAAAAGGACAGAGGTGTTACATTCAGATTATATAAGTATCTCAGTTCGTCGAATATATGTAATGTAACATTGTGTTATTTTAAGAGAAGTTTGTTTTCTATTAATAATAAAGTGAAATACTTTCACTAATGTATGAACTATGAACATATTAAATGGAGGTGCTCCGGTGATCCCATTGTAGCATGGTCCTTCCATTCTCGATGCGGATGTTTGATTAGTAGTCTCGCTCACTATATACACATAGTCAATATCAATTAAGTCCATTAATTGTTGAATCGCTCCAAACTAAGTGCTTCGTGGCTTCCGTTCTATGGAACAATGTCAGATAATTTAGATATAAGTTTCCTTTGATTTATATTGCTTTAAACTATTATGTGTATGTGTCATTTTAACAAGAAGTTAAAAGTTGATAGTAAATAGAAAAACGTAAACAATGATTTGGCTGTTAAGGAAATCGTACCTAATACATGTTTGTGGCACTTGTGACCACTCGAGCAGCGAATGTAATTGTAAACATCATTTTATAAAATAAATGAAAAGTAAAATGAAAATGTTGTCGAAGTGTATTCTCAGTTTAATATTACCGCTGGGTGTACTGCGTAAGTCTATCGGATGTACAGGAAGAAACAATCAAGATCGCTTGAATAAATCTACACAGATACAAATCACATTTCCGAAAGAAATGCGGCGGAGCTGTGGTGGGAGATGGTTTCGAGGCGGGAGATGCAATACTTCTACGTATTTATAAATAACATAAATAAACTTCGTCAAATAGTTAGTTTTAGTGTAATGAACGTTTAGAATGTGTGTGGATATAAAGAGAGTTTAGTGACTGGTTTTAATTTCATGAATTTGTTTAACTGTATTTCAAATTCATTATCTATTAAAATATCTACAGTCAAGCAAAATTTTCTATATTAATTGTTTAGATTATTAGTTCACAATCAAGTAGTAAAAAATTCAAAAACTCAATGTAGGTAACTGTTGCCTTTAATAAGCTTCAACAATAATCCAAATTAATATTTAATACAAAAATGAAAAAATAGAGCTAAATTAAGCAAAACGTTCTGTATAAAAATATATACAAAAAGCGACATAATAATGTAATAATAACGCTATTGAAATTATACAACCTCATTAGTTTTTAATTGACCGCGTATAAAGCATAATGTGATCGAAACCCAAATTGCTATTAAATAATTAAAATATCACTTAATGTTTAATGGTGGTGAGCTCAACACTTCGGTGACATCAATATTGTGGTCAACGCAAATTTAAACTCGCGTTCAGCGTCTATATAACCATCGACCACAATAAACACCGAATTACACGCGTTGACTTATTTCATAAAACTAGTGGTCGCCTAGTGATCGAAATTCGACCATATACGATTTAATTTACAATACCACTTTCCATACGTTCAAGGATAATTTTTATTTAACTCAAACTCAAACAAACTCTTTTATAAAACTCTATTCATATGAGACGTCAATATCATCGCAATGTCTATCGATTTTGACGTTTTGTCAAATACGATCAGATGTGAGCATGTGTGTGTAATGTTTTATTTATTGATTTAATGTACTTTAAAAGCATTATTTTTGAAAAATATTAGCGTTCTTCACTTCTCCTACACATAAACTATAAGTGTACCAAATTTTATGCTCCTACGTCCGCGCAATTTTCGTAAATAGCGGTCCAAAGTTTTTGCATCACGTATTAATATATAGATGTATCCCATTTTCGTAGCACTGTTGTAGACTTTTGCTACGGTACCGTAGCAGTTTCGTAGGCAGCACGCTACGGAGATTACCCTTGGATACGCTACGCCGAACTTATTATATATAATTCTATATATTAATAATAGAAAGATTAATTATAGACTACCCAATATGTTTATTTTTGTATACAATTTGCTGTTTCAATGCATGTTTTTTCTTATATCAAATGTTCGTAGTTCTTTTGTAAACTATAGCTACGGTATCGTAGCAGTTTCGTAGGCGTGCTACGCAGTGTAGTATTCTACGATGAACTTAAATAAGAAAAGTCAATTCTTGTTTACTATTTAAGATAAATGGCTGTGACATACGGACGGACAGACAGACAGAAAGACATGACGAATTTATAAGGGTTCCGTTTTTTGAAATTTGGCTACAGAACCCTAAAAACTACCCAAATAGTTTAATTTTGTAAACAATTTGTTGTTTTAAGGAATGTTTTTTCGAATATCTAATTTTCGTAACCTCTTTGTAGACTATCGCTACGCTACCGTAGCAGTTACGTAGGCGTGCTACGAAGTGTAGCCCTTGGAATATAACGCTACGCCGCACTAAAAGAATGAAAATTAATTATTTTTTATTATAAATTTAAATATAGGAAAATCAGAATACACTTTTTTAATTTTGTAATGTATTTGTTGTTTAAATACATATATATACTTAACAAATACGGCGAATTATTTGTAATGTTAATATTATGTTAATACTATCAAACGTACATAAAATTTTGTTCAGTACGTACTCTATGTCTTCAAACTATTTGTTTGTTCTGGATACACGTGTACAAACAAGCCGTAGTAGTCATGAAAAGCGTTATAAAAGAGACAATTTGCTTCGAGATTTCAATCTAGCGCTTATTTCGACGGAAATGTGTACATTGTGAATGGCATAACATTTTCATGAAAGTAACATACTTCAGGACAAAGTAGGTGCTTATTGTCCGACGCACATTTTCACCTTTCGCAGAGATGTAAAGCCGCGTTAAATTTAATACATCCCTAGCGCGCGGTGCGCGTGCTATGCGTACCTACGTACGGGTATACGTATAGCGCCACATTCTTGTATAAATATCCGCCGCTGGCGTCATTGTTTTAAGTAAATTCTCTTTTGGATGACCGAATTTTTCAACTAGGTCATCCCTTAAAATTAGATGTCCACGCGGACCCTCATGAGCACACCGCTGCTCTAATGTTCTACAAAGATAGCTCAGATCGATATCTCAATATGGACCGTCTGTTTCGAACAGTGCAAATAGCGAGTTGACAAGGGGAAAGATAAAACTTCTAAGTAAACCACGAGACCACTTTGATGTCAGCTATACATAAACAGTGATGCGTGAACAAGACGATATTTTCAACGTCAAGTTTTCCCTAATACCTAAGTACGCCAAAAGGAACTCATAAAAAGGTTCCAGGAAAATATTTGTTAAAAACGGTAAGCGCGGTACTCCGTTTACCCGCCTTGATTAACGAACAGATATCTGATGTTTTCCTTCCTTTCGGGGCCTACCTCTTACCTGTAACGTAACGTACGTAAACGTTTCTCCCCACTAACATAATTTATTAGAAATAGGAAGGCAAACTACCCTTTGTAACGAAGACTAAGTCTTGGTAATTGCTAACTAGACATTTATGTCAGGACTTGTTACCAAGCAAGTACAGACAGAGCTAAGACACGCTGGTTACTGGTGTTTACGTTACAGAGCAGAGGTTTGATTTTACTGCCTCGTTCATCTTGTTGGCCAAGCGACTGAGAGCGAGAGTGTTAGAGTACCAGGTCTCGAGTTTGATTGACAAGCCTATTTTCGTAATGTTTCGGAGATGAGACATGTACATATATCAACATACATTATTACTTTGTTCATAACATTATGTTTTGCTTTGTTTTCAGTCATTGCCCTTTGTAATACAACATTATTCTTTTAAAATATTTAGGTGTAGGCAAATAAAATTATCGATGGAAACAAATATTGTTGGTAGTTTCCTCAGTGAAAATAAATTATTTTAACTTTCCAATAAAATAAGATATTAAAAAATAATCACACTTTCAGTCCTAGAGTTGATTATTAATTTAATTTTAGATTATATCTACCTAATTTTCTAGAAATAAGTCTGCTATTTGACTGTATCTCACTCAAAATTCGAGTATAATAGTTTTTGACGTATAAAGTTAGACTAGTAGAAGACTAGTCTATTCATAATTTATATATTGAGAAACTCTATATAGCATTACTACAATACACGTACTTATAGACAAATATTTACACAAAAGGACAGATCGTTCGTATGTGGTTCGACTTCGAATGGTTACAGTTCGATTCATGGCATTTTCGTTGCTAAGCATGACACATTGTGCCTAATAATATAATCAAATACAACATCATTCTATAACATGAGTATTATTGTTATCGGGTGTGTAGGTGTTTTATTAATAAAATAAGGTAAATAAAATACTATTCAAAATCTCAGCTATTTGATGAGTATAAAATTATATATATAGAGGTTATGTCAATTTGTAGGTTATTTGTCATACACATAGAATATAGATGAGGTATATGCCTACTATGCCTAGTACTGTCTCATGAAATAAAAAAAAAGACATCATGTTATTACTTCGAACCACACTTATATTATGACTACTTTTTAGAACTGTAATTGGTACTGATAATATTAAAATGACTTGAAAAAGAATATGCTCAGTAATATACTTAATACAAATGAATGAGTTCATACGTTCATACATGCTAATGAATGGCATAAGTCAGCAAAATGTCTAAGTAAACCATCTGCCATTTAACCATGTCTCGGGATTGAAGTGACGTGGATGGCCACTTGGGCCCAGGTGTGAAGGAGGCTTATAGTGACACAAGTTTGAGGGAGCGCTCGTAACCTATTAGCTGGCATATTTAAAGTTGTTAAGTATTCAAATTAAGCTGTGGTGCCCACCTAAGCTTTAGCTAAATCTCCTGGTGATGTAATATTAAATTGTTGTTATAAATTCAGTCTTTTAACGTTTTGCATAGTTTAAAATTATTTCATATAGAACCAATAAGCACGTACAAAGTAAAAAATATGAATTAAGTAGTTACAAAAAGTAAAAAGAACGATAAAGATTGTGTCCTTAAAATATGATGCTTTGATTAGTACTGGATTTAATCTACCAACAGCACGATATATTTCCAAACATCTACAACAAATGTAATCAGATTTCCCAATACTCTCGCTTACAGGAAATGAGACGGAGTAACAGATAAAAATAAAGCTGCCGAGTTTAAATGGAAAACATCAAACAGTTTCTGTTCCAAGTTAAACTATATCTGAAATTGTTAGTGGATAGTAGATACACTACATTAAGTTCTTAGAACGTCGAAGTAAGTTAGTGAAGCTAAGTAAAGTTCACTTTCCGCTCACAAATATTTACGTCATTTTATGATTCTTACAAGAAGATAAACATCAAATATCAACGTTCTTGTTTTATAAACTCCATGTTACATCCTCAAATCTATTCAATTTTATGCTCATGCTCCGTGTCGCGTGTATTTTGTACGAATAAAATAGGAGAACTTGGAAAGAATTGCGGCGGTAAATCTTTTTAGTGCAATAAAATTGAATGCCGACTGAATGAGATGTAAACGAGTGTCCTGACGATGGCGCCCCGAAATGAACTCAAACGTGTACAATTTTATGACCTCCAGACCCTTCTTACTGTCCCAATAAGCCATTGTTTTAATTATAATTATGATATTCTCGTTTTAGTACAAGACTGCTTTACTACGCTGAAATGAAACTCCTTCTGAGTCTTATGAGTATTGTAATGGGAATGATTATATTATCATTTACTATGTAAAAAATATAGTTCTTGCAAAGAGTTTAGAAGAATATAAAGAACAAATTGTAAATGTATGAAAATACGATGACTCAGTTAATAACAAGCAATTGATATGAAACCTAGTTAGACTAATGGTTTTGTAGAAGGGTCGACTGAAAACAAGGTATGTCTGAAGACGCTACTATCACGCGGCAGGTACCCTCAGCCTTACGCATTGCTACAACGGGTTCATGATACCTTTTTTACTAAGTTCTACTTTACACCTATAAATAATTACATGTATATGTATATCACACAGTAATTATCTATGAATATGATAGTACCAACTTTGTAAATTAATTTTATTCTAATATAAAGCAATCGTTTCATTCTAATCGTAGGGATGAATAAATAAAAAAAGATTAAAGTTAAATATTCCGAAACACGCCAGCCTGAACAATACTCGTTTTGAATGGTAATGTGTGATGCGATTATCTTTTATATTCCGCTAAAGTAAATAAACAAAGGTCTCTACTGACACAGCATCCAGATAAGACTAATTTATGTATTCATCACGCGTTATCCAATTTAGTAATTTGAGTAAATTAAATAAAGAGCAAGTCTTTTTCCGCCAAAACTGCCTTTGTTCGTGGCGGGGTAAGTGGGGTTGGGAGCAGTAAAAAGTTTAATATAAACGTCAAGTGCACCGCTTCAAGCTCTATTAGAAAGTTATATAATTCTGTGTGAACACCAAAGTGACCAAAATAAATCCCCTTTGAAGATTCACGTTAACCATGTAAACCTATTCAGCTTGTATTATGTCGATAAATTATATCAGAGACGACTAAACAGAAGATTAGACACTGATTTGTTGATTTATTTAAACGATGATGAATTCGTCCATTATTAAAATATAGTACCTAAAGCAATAACTTCAGGGTTCCCCAATTTGTAGTCTGTTATTATTAAATCATCCCTTGTATTGATGAGATTTAAAAGAAAACGAATTAAATATATCGTTAAATTATATCTAATCTAACTAAACTGTACAAGGGTACAGCTAACATAACAAGTAACAATAAACATGGGCCAGCACAAGTTGCTGCTATACAGAGGTTACATTATCTAAACATTGACTGCGCGCTTGGTGCGGAGGCTGAGCAATAGGCTGCCGCGCAACTTGTTACGGGTTCGATTCCCACACAGAGCAACTCTTTGTGTGATCCACAAACTGTTGTTTTGGGGCTGGGTGTCATGTGTGTACGAAATTGTATGCTTGTTTATCGTATCCACACAAAATCCTAGTACGCAAAGTTTAAAAAAACATTTTGCTTAAATAGTAACTCACGACTTTGGATGTACCTAAACTACAGCAATAAATTTTTACATGCATTTCAGGAATATGAATGAAGTATGACTCAATGAAGACTTTCGTATACTAACTCAAATTCACATGATCACAAATATTCTATAAACAGATGAACCATACGTTTTATTTACTTGTTATATCTATGTAACTGGTACAGCAGATCGTTGCACTGACTAGAAATTAATTGAGGTACAGTTTAAGGTCTATTACCGAAATTTATCTGAAGCTTTGTAAACGAGTAACGGACAAAATAAAACGAGATGAATGAGTAAATTATATTAAACCAAGTTTACTCTAACAAACAACAATGTTACATAAACATATCACAGGTATGTACAAACTGAACACTACGGTATGCAGTTGAAGTGACATAATACGAGCACTACAAACAAATCAGCGTGAAGACGGTCCCTAGCGGACCGCGGCAAGATCATGCGGGACAGGGCCGGAGGATGCAAGCGAGCGGAGCGGGCGCGGGCAAACAACGACACGTACGTGGGCGTGCGGCGAGGTGATCGCGCGGCACAGGCAGGCGTGCGCCGCCGGCGCCACCTGGTAGTCCATGTAGTTCCCGTAGCCCATGTGGTCGCAGGTACAGGCACAGTTCTCGATGTGCCGTCGCAACTCCAGCTCGAGCTCCCACGGCGGCTCCATGAGCGCGTCGAGGCGGGCGGGCGCGCGCCGCGGCGTGCCCGCGCCTCCGCGCGCTGCGAATGCGGCCCCGGGCCGGGCGCGGGCCGCACCTGCGCGACGCCACCTGCCTCCCCGCCCCCCGCCTGGCGCGCTCCACCATACACCGGCGGCTAGCGCGCGGAGGCGCCGGCGACGCGGCCCTCACAGCGAGCTTGGGGCCCTACCCCCGGTGAGCGGCGAACCGCGGGTCGCGCGGACTCTCGCGTGTTGGCGCGCATAGCGTGGCGGCCGCCTGCCGGCTGGGGAATGCCGCGCCGCGAGCTCGGCCGGGCGCGAGACCCGGGCGGCCCGGCCGCGCCGGCGCCCCGAGCTCCACGTGACAGCCCGCGCGCGCCTCGTCCCCCGCCACCCTAACCAAGCCGAGCCCGTTGCGACTCTCACCGCCGGACACGTCTTTCAGATGCACAATCGTCAACCATCAATTAACTCCGCAGCGACGACGTACGTTACACGGAAATTGAATTCCCGATTACAAAGAAAACAAACCTGCGCTGCAGAACGTGGAACACATGGGTTTCAGAATAAATGCGTATGATGATGAAATGAATAAACACAGTAGGACGCGAAAGTTTAGAAAGTAGATAAAACTTATCGAAAATATCGGTAATGAATGAATACATAGAACCTAGGATCTAGGATAGAAATAAAGTTGAAAGGTTTCTTCCAGCAGAGTTATCATATTATTACAACAACTTATGGTAGTTTGAAATAATAGGCATTTATGTATTATATTCACCTAAATTGAAACATATATAACTCAACTGGCAATTACTTAGGCGTTTTCACATACGTAATGACAATAACTAGGTTATTGGGAGCGAGTAACTGGGTGTTTCAAGCCATGTATTTATTGTATAAAATGTGGTGCTATCTGCCAGTTTACGTATGAGTGCGGTTCCAAAGTTAAATGTGAATCTCGTGTTGCGGTTAACTTCGCAAGCATTTAACGCACGCAAGTAAATGTTAAATCTCATCATCACAAATTCATTACTTACATAAACCTACATACAATTTGATCTAACTTTTAAAGGAAAATTATTTACTTTGATTTTATGACGATTATATAAATATAAAAACATAAATTACGTAGGCAATCTTATTACATAAACGTAATGTCGAGTCTTATCGCCTCCTTCTAGCTCGTGTTTAATGAATGAAAGTAAAAGTTTAATGAACTGACTATAAAGAGCTCCAATGCGTTTTCAAATTGTTACCAAATTGTATTAGTTTAGGTAATTTATTAGTCATTCGATATTGTAATATGAGTCCATGAAAAGACAAATAAGTACAATTTTTAGGTATATAGGTACAGATGCAAAAAAGGAGAATACAATTTAAAATATTCAAGTATACTCTTTTTTTCGTAGGACACTATTAGGATGATCTTATGAGCTGTAAACTATAAATACCTAATGAAAACTTAATACAATCGATTTTTGGCCAGAGGGCTTACTACCAAGTAATAATAAATATCAACAGTCCAATTACAAAACAGATCTAAGCTTTTCATCGTAGGATTTGAATTATCTCGCAGACGCAGATTACCATTAGTATGTAACACAGTTAAAATTCCAAAATGTGAATACAAACCTATTTTATATGCAGTCTTAACAACAATATCTCATCTCAGCTTTAATCTCATTATTAAGTAGATACTTACACAGTCTTACAATTGTTAAATACATAATTATAATACCTATTATTTTGTTAATTCAGTACATCGGTTATTCCAATCTATTTATGGCAATCATCTCTGTAATCATTAATCATTTGGGCCTGCGAGGCTCGCAGCAGTGAAGCATCATCTGTACAATTCTCAAGCATCGTAATTTTTATTAACGGAATTAGGACGCAGGTGGTCTGGAGCTGAGAGGCTGCATGCGTGCGCAGCGGCCGCGGCTCGGGGCGGCAGCGGCGCGCGGCAGTCGGCATGAGGCGCGCGAGGAGCGTCACGGGGCCCTTGCGCCGCGCCCACCCGGCCTCGGGCGCCACCTGGAACGTCCAGGTACCACTGACCACTCACCTACTACGCCGTGTCCCCGCGTCCACTGACACACTTCATCTCACACACTCCCCACATCATCTCAAACCCTCCATATCTCCGGACAACTTAGCTTGGAGTCTGTGTGATTTAATCACCTCAAAAAAATGATAGCTGGTTCCTGGAACTCAACAGTTGGCTAAGAACTTGTTGCACGATGAACTCTGATCTTTGAATACATTGAAAGGATTACCATCCACTTAAATGCGTTTACAATAGGGATAATAAATCTTTCGCCGAGAAAATACAAATCGAGATAAATATTGATTTCATAATCAGTTTACAACAAAGGTCCACCACGTTTACGAACGTAATTATGCAAATATGTCATCGGAGATAAACATTATTAGACTGTCGTTATGTATGTTTGTACAATAAAGGTGCAGCAGATGTACATCTGTTCTCCTTTGTCTACGCGCATTTTTAACAAAGCAGTGGCTACATCCGTTCCGTTTGGCTAATATTATAATGTGTATTTATTTACTTTGGCGAATCGTGAGATAGCGTCAGCGTTGAATTTGTGTCGAGTACGTGACAGTCGCGCGTGGAATCCGCGCTCACTCACATTCTGTTTTCAGTTTCATTATGTCAATATTATACCGTCAAGTGGAACTAAATAAATACTACACGTGCTTTTAGTAAGCTTAGTTGGAAATAAATAAAATGTTAAAAGTACATATACGGAAAAATTTACCAAACATATTGCAAAGTGTTAATTTAGAAGGCAAACTTACAGGATCCTAACACATATGTTCACAATATTCCCCTTTAAATATTCAGGTGGTGAAGGGCAAGATGAGCTCGACCTGTTTATGGCACGCCTGCAGAGCTCTGTCAGCTGGCCTGCTGCTGATGCTGCTCGGAGCCGCCATGGCTGTAATAGGTAAGACATAGATAATTTACTGACAAGATAAGGTTACAGATACCTACTTGTAATCCGTGCGTACTACTTTATCATCATCATCAGCCCGTTTCCACCCACAGCTGGACATAAACATCTTCACTAATGAGGTTCAACTTGGATTGACAAAAGATCTCAGAGATATCAATGTACCAGCGTTACTTTCCTCACTTTGTAGCATGTTATTGTACACAATCAGATTTCTAGTTCAGATTATAATTTAGTATTGTCAATATAATATCACCAAAATATAAACACCCAAAATTCTCATGTAATAGTGGAGTGGACACCCGATTATGTGTAAATTCCAGACATCGTGCTTGTATTAATTAAGAATTTTATTGATAATTGCATTTTGCCAGATCTGGGAATACTAAGTCAAATTTGATTTGTTAGTCGCAACTAAACTCGCACTAAACCAGCAAGCTTGACCAGTGAACTGGTGCGGGTAGTATATAAGATTAAAAGCCATATAAATAGAAAAGAGGGCCTCGCCTGTAATGAAAGTTCTTATCATCATTGTACTGAACCTCCCACTCTCCTCAGCTCCGTCCTCCTTGAAATTATCGAACTGAATCTCGATCTTTATCACTTTTAGAGGAAATAATTTAGGTGCTTTATCGTGAAATCCATTTCCTTCTAAGAGAAATAGTCAATCTTTTCTTTATATATATTTTTTGTTGATTGTTATTAATTTATTAACATGAATAGAAAATCCCAACAAACAGTCCGACAGTTGGTCAGGCAGAAAACTCGTCAGACACGATCACTTCGCCTGGTTGGAGAATCCTCCTTTTCTTAGGTAACTTTACTCACTGTTCCCTAAACTATTAACATTATAATTCTACAAGTAAAAAACATGAAAGTAACAATCTTATGCCATGCCTCGCGTACGTTACAGGACAGTTTCATCCTTATAGAAAATCTCGCATCCTTCACACGTTTACTACATCGACTTCGCAATACGTGCCATTTTCCCATTCACGGCGTCGACGTGCCGTAACCCGTCAATAACAAAGCGGCAGGGGTGGCAAACATACATATGTAATATACGTGTTGCAATGTATGGTAAGCTTCCTGTCGTCGGCGCACGTGACGGCCCTGACGCTTCCGTCTGCAGCCTCCGGTCTCTCGCTTCGTCCCTACTTATTGATGAAGCCCACCATACACCATACAGGCGTTCCGAGCTATTGTTGCCGCTGCGCTCCATTTACTAGCTGCTGTCGGTACGACGCTACATTCCGAGATATTTGTTTCAGTTTTAATTAAAAGATGCATTTGCATACAAGAAAACACTACTACATACATACGTATATAATTATGTACCTTACGAAAAAAAGAAATGTTAGATATTTGTATGGAATTTCTGTTATGCGTTTAAGTTAATGTTGTGTGATTACTATTTGAAGGGTACTACGCGGAGACGCTGTCGGTGGCGCAGGAGATACGCGGCAATTCTACCATCTCTGTGAAGGACGAGGCGCGAGGCTTCCATCTCAACAACCTCTCGTACGCTGGACCAATCGTTATGGGCTTTGGAGGTATGTCAATCTACGAATCAGGAAAAGACCGGGTTTTTTTATCATAATTATTAAATAAGAAACAAACAAAAGGAAAAATCTAAAAATAAAAAAATAACTATTATTAGTCATATGTACTGATAACTTATCCACCCACTGATAGGTTACGATTTGTCTGTCAAATCTTCCCTAAAAAGGGAAAAGGAGAAAGGACTTATGTTAGATTTTTATCCTAGAAATCTCACGGGAACGGGAACTATACTTTAAAATCCCGGGTCTCTATCTTTTTTTTAAACACTTATTTGAGCGAAATTATTTAATTGATACTACGATATTTTAAGACCCGGGAAAGGACGTCTAGGAATTTTTAACCCGGAAATTCTATGAGAACGGGAATTGCGCTAAAATCCCAACACTTCTTTTTAAAGTATTGTACATCTGTACGGCTAAAACCCCAGTCAAATTGTTGGTTTTTGAAACCACGAAAGTAGATTCATTTCTCAATAAATTAATCTTATGTACTGTTCAGCCTTAGAAAATACCTTGGAAAAAACTAATTCAAAAATCCTGATTCAGCTATAAATCATTATTATACGCCGACGAAGTCGCGGGGTACAGTTAGTAATATCAGTAATAATGAAAAATATCAGCTACGAATGCTACGCCGCTGTAGCGCCGCTACGCGGTTGTTGTGCTACAACTTCGTAGCTTATGACGTAGCACGTAGTACGGCTGTGCAACAGCTACACTCTTGTTTTTATAACTACATGCCGTACCTTTTTTGTCAGTTACATAAGTTGTCGTAACAGTGGCAGTGCTATGAGCTAAATGCAATTTAAGCGCTTGTCTACAGAGAGAGAAGAAAACTAAATAAATACATGGGAGTGACGTAAATTGTTGTTGACACTATCATATAATTCGGATACATTACTATTAGTTTTCTAATACGTCTGTAGAGAAGCACTGAAATAGCATTTACCATTGCATTGTGAAGACTTTTCTACTCAAGAAGAAATTTAAAAGTAATGAGGGTTATGTTTAGGATTCATCGTGGTAGCGGCGTGCGTGATGACGTTCGAGGCGCGGGACAGTGCAGCGAAGGTGACGCCGGCGCGGCCGCAGGCGCTGCCTCGGCCCCTGCCGCGGCGCGGGCCGGCGTGCGCTGCGCCCGCGCGGCTCGACCAGCTCGGCGTGTACCGGCTGCCGCACGTGCTGCCGCTGCCGCACGCGCTGCCGCTCGCCCCGCTACCGCACCGCCATCGTCCCACACATCACAGGTACTAAGCTTCTCAAAGACAAACTCAACTAAACACTGCCCCCATATCTTTGTAGCTAGCGCCAGTAAGTGTTAAGACATTTTAAAATCGTAGTATTGAATAAATATTAAATATTTACTACGTCTAGCTATAAAGTAACCAGGTTAACACATAATATCATAAACATGGAATACTTTTCTGAAAAGATATTAAGGTATTATTATTATTGAACACAGTAACACGTATTTACAAACGAGTATATTATGTACGCTCCATTTATAAGAGCGTTTGTAGATGTTCGTTTACTTTCTCCACATAACGGACCGTCAAAGGTGCATTCGGCAAAATTATTCGCTAGACATTACCATGTGACACCGTGAGTCCGGTAAAAAAGGACGTCTACAAGCGCTGTAATGCGTTATTTGTTGTATGTAGCTAAGACTTCAAATAGTGTAGTAATTAATGAGTGTTATGTCCGTTTCCGGTTTTCCTCATTAACGGTTTACATTTATATAGTCCTACTTTATTAGCATACGCTAATAAAATTATTAGTACAAAGCAAATAAGTTTACGTGTATTTAATTGATTTATTCGCTAATGAACTAGGAACTTGTACATATGTGTGCGCACAGAACAATTATGAGTGTACATATGTAGGTACACTTTATTACGGATTAAAGACGTTAAAGTTAGTAGCAAAGCTTACACACGCATTTCAAAAATGCAAATAATAAACTTCCTAAATGAGAGAAACTAAATAAAGAAGTGCGAGTGTATGCACGCGTCATCTGTAATATCACCGTTGAGACAGACTGTAGACCCCAGACCCGTAGCTATTTGCTTCAAAGCCTCAGCCATGCTCACAATTATTCATGTCATTGCTTACCGTTCGACAACGCAGCAATAAACCAATATTTGAGCCTGATTTTCCTCATTCAACAAGAGAATACAAAACACGGGAACATTTGTTGCAAAAGCCCGTAAGGTGGCGACACATGCTACCATGTATCGATATTCGGCACCGTTTGATAGTGCTGACGCCATTGTTGGCAAGAGACTGGGACGATGATGAGGGCAGGCAGTGTATGTGACACAGAACTGGTGGAGAGAGAGGGAAGGCTCGGGCTCGGTTTGGGTCGGCGCCCGACCTGCATAGCGCCAGTACCCGCGCTGCCATGCCCGTCAGTGCGCTGCGCCGGCCGCTGCGCCGCTACGCCCTCTCCGTAGACGAGCCCCCGCAGTCAGCAGTTAGGTAATTCACATATCTACATCGTTCAACGCTATTTTCACGAACTTCATTTTGTTTGTCGTTTCAGCTTAGTATTTCTTACCCTTGTCTGGTACCTAGCTTCTACCTTTATCTACTTGTATTTTCCAAATGTGTTGATTTAGAATTATTGCAATAAGTACCTTTACAATTTTTCTTCCATGACAATACATTAAATTTAAAATATTATTTTATACTATGCAATCTATAGATTTTTGGTGTTATTATTACTGTATATTAACATGATCGGCGTTTTATTAGTGCCAGTGCAGCTGAGTCTGAGTGTGGGTCACAGTCGTCGCTAGCACTGGACTTGCACGGTAGTGGCGCGTGCGCAGGAATCACATTGCGCGTGCGCGACAACACACGCCGTCGGCCACTAGCGCGCCAACAGCGACTCAGGGACGACACCGTTCATCGTAAGTATTCTATGTAGTACATTTGTACAGAGTTGAAACATTATAAATATTTACTTTACACTTAAAAGTATAATTACAGCCTGAGGACTTAATTAATATTTTATATTTTCAGCAACTCCGGTCGCGAGTATCAACAACATAAATAACATAGAAGAGCCTACATTCAGGCAAGTATCAGATATTTTACTATCTAGTATTAATATGTAGGTACTTAGTAGGAAATGCAAGACATTGGGCCCAAGCGGAAATTTTTTAATTTCGAGATCTCGCGAGATTGGCAGTTTTGTATGATTTTTGAGACGAGATCGATATTGCATTCCCTACAACTTAGGGATAAACAAAAATAACAAATCCTGCATTGAAATATCAGTATTAAATTAATAAAACTAAAGAGTTTGTATTTTTGAATGCCCTAATCTTCGGAATTGCTGGTCAGATTTGAATAATTCTTTTTAACCATTGGTACGATCAGTAGGAGCCCAGCAGAGTGGGTGAAACTGCGCGAAAGTAACTAGTTTCAAAAATATCTAAGTAACATTTAAGCCATAAGCCTTGTTTTATAATAATTCTGTCTCAATTTCAGGTCAGACGAAAAACCTAGCAGTAATAACCCAGTAGAAATGCATTTATGTGTGGAACAAGAGGAACGTGCGAGCAGTGCACCGCCCGCGCCGCCGCCGCAGTCCTCCCCGCCGCCGTCACCGCGGCTCGTCGTCACCCCGTGCTTGCCCGAGCCTCCGAGCACGCCGCCGGAGACATACATCGTCATCGAACCCGCGCAACAAACCCCAGAACACAATGTGGAGGACAAATGAGAAACGCCTCAGTCTCGCACCGACGAGACAATCCAACGAGTTACAGACGCGGATGAAGCCTCTTGTTAATACTTTTGTATGAATTATACAACGTTTTTCAGTTATTACGAGAGAATAATGTATTGTACAAACATACATTTACTTACCGAGTTTTCGATGTGTCTTCATAAAACGGCGACAATTAGTATCTATTTTTAGACCCACTATTATGAGGTATTATAGTTAATTGGTATATACCTATGTGCATTTACGCAAACTAATATGACAAAGATGTAGGCCTACCACCTGGCAATGATAACATCTTTCAATCTAAATAATATGGTGCCGTAGCAAAGAAAATATTTGTAAATGTTTGTACGATTATATGTATAGAAAGAAGTATTAGTGCGTTGCAATTAGAAATCATGTCGGTTAAGAAAACCAATAAATTTGTAACTCCAGTAATTATTACAAAAACATTCGTAGTACCGTGGATCTCAATGGAACAGCTTATGGTATAAGTAGTCGCGAGCACAGACACTGACTGTAGATAGTACCTAAGTATCCTCAGTATGAGAATGCGTTGAATCTCGCACTGTACAACTTCAATGTTGACTGTACTTGTTGATTGAGGTGAGATGTTATGTTACGAATGTAAGATGTTATTGAAGGCCTACACAACACTTTCAATGCCCCGACGATTTATTATAACGACACTGATAATCTAACAATAGACGCGAGCGACAGTATCGCATCCTGAATCGTAGAGCTAATGCGTATCAGATTAGGTACAATGTCAACCATTTGTATCCATCTATGTACCTTATATTTTCATCAAATTATTTAAAATCACTTAATTATTCAATGTCACTCTAAAAACAACTAAGGTTATAATTATCTAAACAGTAATATAATAAATAAACTTCTATCATTTTTAATTTAATCATTCGTTATTAAATTAAAAGACTGATAAAAGCGAATTTCGTATGAATTCACATAATCTTACAATAAAATAAAAGTTAAATCATTTTTTGTGGAATATTCATAAAGTTCATACATAATTTATAACATGCCTACATGTCAATCTTTATTTAATTTTAATTATTAATCAATAATAAATATTTATTTTAAATATTATTAACACATTAACTGCCACTTAGGTCACCGGTGATCTACGTTAGTAGAGGATTTGCCTTCAACAGTTTTCTGATGGCAGTTAAAGGCTTAACTAGCTTTTGCCCGCGACTTCATCCGCGTGGTATAATCAGAATCAGAAATTATATCAAAAGTTTATTATGTCATATGATAATTATACTAAACAAAATTGTACTAAATGAAATTATGTCAAGGGATAATGAGACAATTTGTTATTATGTCAACTGTCACACATCCATACTAAGCTTTCCGATCTAAAACAAACCAAAAGGGGAAGGGGGAATGACAATAAAATAATAAAAAACTCGCTCGCAAGACGAGTGCGAAACAAACACTGCCGTACCATCCTTTATTAGAACCATTTCACCACATTTTCAGGCCCCTATTTGAGAACCTCTGGATAACTCTATCTTAGTTTATTTACCAGTTTTAATCATCAAACAAACAATAACATAGGAATGATTTCAAGTTTGACTCCGAAATAACATAAAAATGTACTATGAGACTTGTCGTGCACTTTTAACAAAAAACATCTACATTTTCTAAGCTTTTATATGAGATATATACTACTTCAACATACCTGGACTAATGCTGAAGACATGCACATACAATTTGACATGTGATTAGATAAACCCCGTTGTGCCTCGGGACCCCCTTCCCTTACTTAATACATTTGCACCTCCTTTACAGATTTGTGCTAATTTAATATGTTTTCATCAAAACCATTTCCAAAGAAGGATTCATACGATTTAGTGTAGGTAGATCTTAAATAATACTTAACGACGAAGCGTACATAATACTTGTAGTGTAGGCCCCTACTTTGTACTTGTTACTTTATGTACATAGACAATACTTAAACTAAATAATAATGGAACTTATGAACTTATTGTATGTATGAAACTTACATTTTCATCATGTCTGAGTAAACACAAAGACTTTGATTAGTACTTATTAAGTCTGTTACCATTTATATTTCAGCACGAATTTCCGATAATCTGTAGATACAGCTCAATAAGTTTTGATGTATGTAATCATGTAATTTGTCATTAAGTGAATGGTGGTTGATTAGTATAGAATGTTAACTCGAGTAGGAAGATGTCGGTGTGTAGGATGTGAGTCGAGTTCGAAGGTATCGCTTGACTTACTATCATGATTGTTACGTCCAAGTCTATACATACATAAATGTATACAGGTATTTTACGTAATCAATGGGTCGCGAAAGGGGATTTCTTTTTATTTTATTTTATTAAAATGTATTATTGTGAGAAGGAAATTACAATTAAAGTAACGTATCTATGTAAGTGATCAAAATATTGCTTAAAATACGACACTCGCTGAAGGCCTAACCTGAAGTTTGTTTCTTTGTAGTGAGAAGATAAATTAAAGAGGGAACTAAAGCTAACTGCATAGTTATGGTGAGTAGATGCGTATATAATGAGAAAAATAAACAGATATACTTTTTTATTAAGGCTTTTTAAACAGATTTATCTTATTGTTTAAACCCCCATAGATGGTTACATTGTTCTACAGGATCTTATTTATAAGTAGGAAAAAACGTCTTGTGAATGATATTGAATATTTACGGTCATGGGCTTAGCAATTTATCAGGGATTGACTGATTCATTATTTTGAAATTACTTTGAATAATGTGCGTTAGTTACATGTTGCATTACCTACAAAAAACTTGGAAAGTTTTCACCGATTATCGTGTAGAGATGCGTTCCCCGCTTTAGCTTAGGTGTGTTTCTTCCAGCACTCTGTTACTTAATAATCATACGAATAAGGAGATTATTGGTATTCAATCTCTAAATTTCGTATTGCAGTTGCAGTAGATCGAGTTGAACTACATGCAACATTCTAGGAATAAATCGGGTCTTGTATAAAAAATGTCGAAGAAAAAGGGCACAGAAGAAAGTAAGAAAGGAAAATAATTTATTCAGCACCGGGCACGTGCACCAAAAATACGAACGAACAAAAATATGTAATAAATATAGAACAAACATAAACGTCGACAAAAAGAAGTAAAAAGGTATTAAAATATAAATAACAAAAACAAGGTAGCAACTTGCCCATGCCGAAAGAAGTTCCGGGTATTTATTTATCCAAGTTGAATATAATTAAAATTTATTTCAATAATTCGAACACGAGTATTTTGTGATATGTACTGTTACTCTAACTCTTGTAGGTAGTATAGCTAAATACCACCTCATCTCACTTGGTCCATGCGAAAATTGTGATCTCTTTTAAATATTTTTCAAATCTATTTTTATCTGTACATATGTGAAATTGAAGTTACTTGTTGTTTATACTTATTTTAACGTTATCCCATTGATAAAAAATATGTTTACTGTTTTTGACATCAAAGAATATTTTGAAATAATTGAAGTGTATATATATAAGTCAATTAACGACATCAAACTGGGATAGTGATGGTAAAATTAGACATAATGATTGGAATGTGGTCGGTTAGACTATTGATATAAACCTAGTCGTAGAAAAATTGTTTAATACCATACTATTATATGAAAATCGACAGAATATTGCCCGCTGACAGCTTATACACAATAGAAGGCAAAAAATTAAATCCTACATTATTACTTGGGCCAAAATTTTGCACTTACTAGTACTTTTATTCAATCCCGGAACTACTAACTTCAATCCAAACTTTTTCAGTCAAACACCGAAAGTTGAGTTAATATAATCTGTTTCGGGCTTTGCCTAATCGATCCTAGTAGCGACTGGCAAACACGGTCAAACATCGGCTTACTTGTACGTTTAAACGGGACTGTACTGGGACACTTTGTTCGAAATCATGCGTTTTAATGGTAATAATTTTCAGTAACATGTGGGACAAATAAAAAGGCAGTTTTCTACAGTCATAAATAAAATTTAAAGACTTATTCATGTGTCAAAATGTAGTATTCTTACAAACTACATCGGTCTTGGCTAATCTAGTTCAAGCAAAAAATAGGGCAACCCAATATGGTAGGCGGATAGGTAATGACATGACGAGAGCTATAGTAAGCGAATGAATTGTAGTTACTGTCCCGGCGTCGTGCTATTCGTCAGGTTACTTCAAATCCTGGGGGCAGAAATAGGATCCCTGCTGCACGGTGCGCTGGTCGCCTTGGACTAGAACCTTCAGCTAATTTAACAAACTAAGACTTTCTAATACCTGTTTGAGGTGACTGGTTCAAGTCCGATTTTATTAAATTATCGTTTGCCTGACTAAATTAGTTTCTTTTAAGTTTGACGAAAATTCTTCGATAAACGGCCGAAAATCTTCCTTTTTTGGGTATTGACTAAGCGTTCAAATCAGACTTGAGAATTGACTAGTCAAACCTAGAAACGCAAGGGCTTCGAGAATTG
The DNA here is from genome assembly GCF_023101765.2 of Spodoptera frugiperda. Taxonomy (NCBI): domain Eukaryota; kingdom Metazoa; phylum Arthropoda; class Insecta; order Lepidoptera; family Noctuidae; genus Spodoptera; species Spodoptera frugiperda. The sequence goes on from NC_064215.1 coordinate 5,415,480, forward strand.
ATTATAACATTGATATCCCAAAATGAACTATAAATATTCAGTAGGTATCAACTGTGGCAATTACACTAAAATAATTATGTTTTTTCTTATAACAAGTGACTTTGTTGATAATCTTTACAAAGTTTGTCCGTGCTGGTGTTACCCGGTAGAAGTTAGACGTGGTTGTGCTCCTGAACTGTTATTTAAGTAACCAGTACTGGAGCATGTGAGTTGATAATGAGTAAGGTTTGGAAAAAGCAGTCACATTTGGACTGAAGATCGGAAATATGAATTGTACTTTTGTATTATGATAAACTTTAAAAACGTTTTATACGATCTTTAATTGTATAGAGTTCTTGTATATAGTACTTAGTTATTATTTTATAAAATTAGCAATGTGTACTCGATCCAAATGGTTGTTGTGATGTCTATTAAAATTGTTGATTATTCATTTTGTTTTATTGAGTAAGAACATAAAAATTTCCTCCCCAGGCGAAGAGCCAGCTCCTGAATCGCCGTGAGGACTGTACAGCCTGATTTTTTTATCACCAGCAAATTTTTTTCTGAGAGTTAGGTATCATTCAAATATTCCATATTTAAATAAAAACATTTTACAATAATAAATTAACCGACTTCACTGAAGGAAATCGGTTAAAAAGATCACTAAAATGGTCAAAATAACTTTATATCGGAGGTCGGTGTCAAATAAGAGACAAACAATAATTCTCATTATTGTTTGTCTCTTATCCGACTTTTGAAATCAAAGTCAATTTGATCTTTCTTCAGTGTAGTCTTCAGTGAAGTCGGTTATTCTTATTTTGTACCAAAAGTTTCTTTTTATTTAATACAAATGGAATGCTTGACCTAGTGATAAAAAATCTGGCTGGTAATAAAACACCATCTCACCATCTTGAAAGGAGTGGCAAACATTTTGCACGCTTGGGCGATACGAAGTGTATTTAGACAGGCAGTATTCATAATTACTATATTACCTGGAAGCCCCACGTTGGGCGCCAATTTCATAATTATTTTACTTTTGGACAGTTCCACATATAGGTACATAAAGAACACACTGTTGAATTGTTAACGGCACCACACTTAAATAGGAATATTTAAAATACATAAAAGAAATCTAAAAACTTACTGGATCACGTTAGTATTTAATGAAACAAGTTCAATATAAATATCAATTTAAAATAAATTAAAGTAGTTAAATGGCCAATTTTGAAATCGACTTAGACAACCGGAAGTACCTACTTTTAGTTAATAAAAGTCTAACAGTAGGTATAGTATAATTGGGATGTCTGTAATGATGTTTCGATTTATTGCTCGTAATTGTGTAATTGAGAAACAGTAAAATTATGTTTTTCTTTAAATAATTATATATACTTATAAGGAAAATCTACCAGTTCACGAGTCCTCTATATATATACCTCACAAAGTGCTAATGAATTTAGTCGTGTGCCAAGTTCATATGAAAATTAGTGGTTAATTCATTGCTTATGACGTTGTAGGGCTTCATAATATCTTATAAACACATTACATCCGCATTAAAGCAGCCTTAAATACATTACGAGCCACATCAACAGAAATCTCTACCCTCTGATCCAAATCTGTACTAATCCTATAAAAGGTGTCACAGTATATAATCCATTAAATCTGGTTAGGGACGTGTGATATAAAGGCAGACCGCGGACAGTCAAAGCCAGCAGTCAGTCAGTGCAGTGGGCAGTCAAGCACACTACCGAGGACTGCTCACTCCTTCAGTATTCCATCAACATGTATAACCAAACTGAAAATTCCTACTACGATGCACACTTTGCACCTTTTAAGTAAGTAATTTTAAATGCTTAACACTGTCTGGAAAGTGCTAATTCTTTAAATCGATATTTTGTCTTTACTCATATTCTTATAGAATTGAATTAATACTTATAATATAATTGATTGGGCAGATCGGGAGGGCCGAGTGAGGTGGAGATGCTGGGCGCGGGACTGACGGGGGAAGACCTCGCCGCGGTGCCTGAGCACTGGCTCGCGTTCCCCGCACCTCCAGCCAGTGCCCACACCGCGCTGGCTTTGCTCTACACATTTTTTACTGCTGCCTCTCTCTTAGGAAATGGCCTAGTCATTTTCATATTTTCTACGTTAGTATAATAATATTATATCTATCAGTAAATTTTAACGAAAATAAACATCATTAAATAAGCCCTTTTTACTTATTATTGCAGAACAAAGAGCTTAAGGACTTCTAGCAATCTTTTGATTCTACAATTAGCCATATTAGATTTTATAATGATGGCAAAAGCTCCAATATTTATATACAACAGTGCAATGCGAGGCTTTGCCACTGGGACCGTCGGTTGTCAAATATTCGCGCTGATGGGTGCGTACAGCGGTATTGGTGCTGGCATGACTAATGCATGCATTGCCTACGACAGGTGTGTACATTTTTCATTTTGTTTACTATTCATTTGAACAAGTCTTCAGGAGCCAAAATAATTTTAGTTTCGAAACTTAATATGAGTTAACGTTTCAGACATTCAACAATCACTCGGCCCCTTGACGGACGACTTTCCCGTGGAAAAGTTCTGCTGATGATGGCATTCGTCTGGATATACAGCACACCATGGGCTCTTCTACCACTGTTCAAAATCTGGGGCAGATACGTACCTGGTATATTACTTTACCTACTCCTTCTTTATACATCATTAAAAACAGTTAGATTTAGGTATTTATTATTTATTTTCTCTTTTCAGAGGGTTATTTAACGTCCTGTACTTTCGACTACTTGACCAACACGTTCGACACAAAACTATTCGTTGCCTGCATTTTCACCTGCAGCTATGTGTTCCCTATGTCGATGATTATATATTTTTACAGTGGTATTGTAAAGCAGGTCTTTGCACATGAAGCTGCATTGAGGTCAGTTTACTGTGTGATTTGTCTAATCGATTTATTATCCAAAAATACTACAACTAGCGGAGTAACTAATTGAAAATCTTAACTGTTTAGAGAACAAGCCAAGAAGATGAACGTGGAATCGCTTAGAGCCAACCAGAGCTCAGGCGCAGAATCAGCTGAAATTCGGATAGCCAAAGCGGCTCTTACCGTGTGCTTCCTGTTTGTGGCGTCGTGGACCCCTTACGGCGTGATGGCACTTATTGGAGCTTTTGGGGACCAACAACTTCTCACACCCGGGGTAAGCCAAAAACTCCATATAGTTACCTCCCGAAACTTTAATTTTATTATCTTTAAAAGCAGACACTTACTTCGAAATTATTAATCTAAATGAAATAAAATCTAAAGGTGATATTTTCATCAGAACAACACATATCTACATCTCATGTTTTATAATCACAGGTTACCATGATTCCCGCTGTAGCATGCAAAGCTGTCGCCTGTATAGATCCCTGGGTTTATGCAATCAGTCATCCGAAATACAGGTAAGTAAAAATGCACTTAAAATGCACTTTCATTAATGCCTGCCTGTTGCCAAAACGGTTTTTTCCAGTCTTAGGTCTAATATTCACAACGTGTCATTTGACGAATGCATGAAACATGCAACTTATAAATTCCGATAGAGGACAAATGAGTGACGCACCGTTGCCACTTCGTGGACAGTTTTTATTGTTGCTAATCAAAATGCAACCATTTGTAATTTGTAGGCCCCCGTTATTAATATAGATTTATTTTTATTACAGACAAGAACTTCAGCGCCGCATGCCCTGGTTGCAAATTCAAGAACCCGATGATACTGTTTCTACCGCCACCAGCAATACAGTGTCGAATGCTCCACCTGCAGCGCCAGCATAGACTAGTTTACCTCATTTTCTGCCTAATTTAAGCTCAAATTCACTACAAACTGCAATGAAAAGTACTTAAACATCAAAAATTGACATTTAAGTAAGAAAAGTTAAGAAAATCGTTTTTATCATGTTGGTGGTAGGTAAGTAAAGATAAAGACCTCCCAAAATTGATTAAATATTAATACTTAATAAGTTAGTTGTAGCTTAAAATAAACACTCTCAATACGGTATTGACAGATTTCAGTAAGCCCAAAGGCAAACATGATTTTTAAGGATCTTTGCTAGAAAGTTAATGCATTATTGATAATAAATACACATACAAATACAATAGTCATTGAACAATAATAGGTAACATTAAACCATTTTGTTTTTTTTTTTCTCTATGTAGCTAATAAAAAATGTGTAGCCTTACTAGGTTTGCAATCTATATTTTACGACAATTTTACAGATATTGAGGCTAACTTAACTTGTAATTTATTACTTCTTAAAATATTTGTTTATATTATTTTATTTGTCTACATCTAGAAGGCCTTACTGTTTCTGTCAAGCCAATCTATAAAATGTTAACGAAATAATAAATATTGTTTCTGAACGATGACTATGGCGTGTTTAACGGACTGAAATATTATTATTATATACTTACAAGTGTAACTCAAATGCTTGAAATGAAATAACAAATGATGAATTTAAAAAAAAATGTTTATTATTAAATCCGCTCGTCCCTCTCGATACTCTTTACCTCCTCTCCCAAATCACATCACAACAACCTATAAACGGGCCACTGTTCGACCTGACCAAAGGCGGTTCGCATCTATAGTGCGCGAACCAATGCTGGCCGGTTACATTTTTTCTTCTTTTATTCTGTGGCCAAAAATAATCGTGCATGATGGTCGTTATATTTTTTAACTATAATTTAATTTAATGAACTAATATCCATGTATGACTTCACCCGAGTTTCCGAGGAATAAAAAGTGTCACTGACTTTAAAAAAGAAATTAAGGTTTCTAAAACCATTTTTCGTCAAAATCAATCATTTGAAAGTTAGACGCTTCCAAAATGGAAAATTAGTGTGTCCCCTATAACTTATTAATAAAAATTATTACGACATATTTATAGGAAATTTCCTGATCTACAAATTATGTCTGAGGTAATTTTGCGATAAAACTTACCGTTTTCAAGAAAATCGCGGAAATCCCATTTTTGGACCTTCTATCCCCGCTAAAATGTTTTCCTTAAACGGGATCAATTAGGACTTTTGACACAATGTTTATTATAATTGTGATTTGAACATTTGTACCAATTTTCAGCTAGATGTGAATTTGTCGTGGGTCAAATTTGACCGGACTATAACGTCACAATTAATAATGCCCGGTTTACATTATTCCAGTCCAGCGATCCAGTCCAGTACTGGATTGCTTACTGGAAAAATGTAAACCGGCACTGGAATGAACTGAATCCAGTAAGCATTCCAGTCCAGTAACTGGATTCGCGGTCTACTTTTCGGTCCAGTGCGATCAATCCAGTGCAACTGGAATAATGTAGACGGCCAATCCAGTGCCATTCCAGTGCTGACGAAGTACACACGTGTTGGTTGTTTTTGCGGACTTTTTTGCGAAGAAAAAGGATTTAACAATGGTGAAGAAGTTATCTGAAGACGAAACTATAAACGTTGTCTCTATATACAGAGATAATCCGTGTTTATGGGACATAACATCAGAAAATTATAAAAACAAAGCTATGCGCCAAACTGCTTTGCAAAATCTGTGCATTGGTATGGAAATTGAAGGATCTCTTGTTGAAATCATTGTCACTGTAGTGTTCACACTTCAACGGCTTCTAAATAACTGGAATAATGTAGACGTAACAGATCCAGTCCAGTAAGCAATCCAGTACTGGACTGGATCGCTGGACTGGAATAATGTAAACCGGGCATAATTTTATTATTGTCATCCATTCGTTTTGGAGTAAATCGAAGTCCCATACTAATGACATTTCCGACATATTATTATAGAAGATTTAAAGATAGAATATCAAAATCGAATAATATCTTTTTCTTTTTGTTTGATTTAATATACAAATGATTTTTGATATTGTGTATGATAATGGAGTGGATATTTCATAGACCTTTTTATCTTGTAATTTTTTCGTCAATGCACTAAATAGTCTCACGCTATTTCGGAAGTTCTTGAGATATTATTTATAATCCAGTCATGTCAATGTATTCCCCAGTGATTTCCAAATTAGCTAGCGGTAGTCGAAACCGGCCAATTATTCGTATTGGAATTATGTTATCCAGTCTTTACAAACATTAATTATTTTTACTCGATATGACTTAGAAATCGGTATATTGGCTGCTGTTTAAAACGCGCGCTTGCATTTGAGCATAGACCATAGATTTTATATTTGGCATAGACTTAATTCGTACGGGTTATAAGTCAGCTGTCATTATCAATCAAACAAATATGTTCGATTTTACTGTCACTGTCAGATATGTGTAAAAGTAATCTTTGTATTTTTTTGTAAAACAAGTTTACTATATATATTTTAACTTTTAATCAATATTTTTAGTTTATTAAGTTTAGGTGATAGGCCAAAAAACATTATTTTGGAGGTCCTTGAATCTCTGCGTTCTTCAAACCCTATAACACCTATAGCGCGTCAATATGAAAGCCTGGTAATAATATAAATAAATAACAAACTTGGCATTTAATATATTTTCCACCATGGATAAATTAACAGTTATATCAGGTACTTTATTTATGGCAGCTGATGTTTTTGCCATCGTAAGTCTTGCAATGCCCGACTGGATCATAACTGAAGTTGGAGGTAAGTCAATCATAGTAACCTTGGAACCACCCAGAGCCTAATGAATATACAAAGTATATTAACATATACATCAATGTTTTACAATATAAGTTATGTTTTAACCGTTTTTTACAAGTCCTTAAGATATGTAAATTATGTAAAATTGCTCTTCACACCTTTAATTTCCTAAAGTGGAATGTTATCAGTTACATATCTTTAAAATTTATTAATTAAGGTAACTTACTAACTTCCTTGTTCCATACAGGTGACACAAGACTTGGTTTGATGTGGTCCTGTATCACTCTCTACAACCGGCCTCAAGTCTGTTATACTCCAGACCTACAACCCGAGTGGCTGCTTGCTTTAATTTGCATATTTATTGGATGTATATGCATAACAACTACTGTGATTTTGCTAGCATCTAGCCATTTTGATAGAAATGTGATACCATATGCCCGTTGGGTTGGATTTGCAGCAAGTAATGAATTATCATGATTAGTTATTTATTTTATTTTATTTGTTATTGTGAAAATATACTAATGGATATTGTTTGGTTTTCAGTGGTGGTGTTTTGCTTAGCAGCAGTTATATTCCCAATGGGTTTCCATGTGGATGAAATTGGAGGACAGCCATACCAACTACCAAACAGCCACCAAGTTGGCATATCATACATTTTGTTTGTTTTGTCTCTCTGGATTACTGTGATATCTGAATTATTTGCAGGCAAGGTTTGCCTGCCTCATTTTTAGTTTGTAATTAATTAATTGTAAGATATACATTCCATAGTTTATAAAAATAAAGGTTCATGTGTATAGTGTAAATTAAAATATTATGGAAAGTTTTAAATTGGTTTGATTTAACACACACTAAACCATACATACCTTTATAATAAATTACATACTAATATACATATTACATACAATATAATGTGAAAGATAAGTCTGTTTGTTTATCAGTCTTTCACAGCAAAACAGCAATGAATTTTTATCTCTAACCCACCACTTCGCTATAATGGGAGTGGAAGTTTGTATAGAGCTTCCCCATTTTTAAAACTAACAAATTGGTTTGTGGACTATTGTGAGAGTAACAAAAAATTGTGCATTCTTTTTAGTTTTGCCCCAATGCTTTAGAAAATTACAAGCAAACTTGGGGAAAGAAGCTAGTCATAAAATATCTATAAGTATATCATACATTTGAATTATGTAATAACAAACTTATTATAATACTGGCCGATGCCAGCGACTTTTCTCGCGTGTATTACGTAGTGTGACTAATAAAAGTAAGTTATTAAATTGTTCCTTAGTACATCAGCTAACTGCCAATAGTTCCGTCAAAATCTGTACAGCCATTTGAGAGATTAGCCAGAACAAACAGACAGACAAACATTTTAGAAACTTATATTTTGATGTACCTATGTATATAGTCATTTTAATATTAGAAACAAACACTCACAATAAAGTCCAATTTTATTAATTAGTCGAGATTACCTCTTCTCCTAAGGTTTTCTCCTGTATGCGAGGTGCCGCTTGCCAATACCACCGTCCCCATCAAATCACACCACAATTTATACGGTTACTTAACTTACGTAGGTATACAAATTTGGTTCATTCCATTTTCCCTCAATTGGGGGAAAATTCCCATTTGCCATAGGTACCCCAAGTATTAAGTGTGGGAGACCCATGCTTCTGCACGAATGGGCCGACTCGACCGGAGTGATACCACGGCCTCACCGAAAACCGACGTGAAACAACGCTTGCGTTGTGTGGGCGAGGTTACCAGAGGCCCAATTCCGCCCTTCCCAACCCCCGATTCCCCAACAACCCCAAAAGGCCGGCAACGCACTTGTAACGCCTCTGGTGTTTCAAGTGATCTGCTCGTATACGTTCCATACGTTTGTGTTCCATAAAAATAGTATAGTCTGAATGAAATAAACATGATTTTCTGATGTGGTGGCATAATAAAATGTTAAAATTATTTCGGGTACAATAAATGAAATTTTTACTTCCCATCTTTCCCGATTACAAGTTCTGGGGGAAATGCCACGAAAATTTACATTTTCCACCATTCAGGGGAAGACAATGGGGACAATGCTTAAAAATTTTCGAAAGTCTGAATGCCACCGACCCTGGAATTGAGTCCATAAAGTATTTTTACATATACCCATACCACACAGAGAATCGTTGGGGAATCGAACCCGCAACAAAGCCTACATTTTGTCTCTTTCAATTAAACCCCCTTCCCCAAAGGCGGGTATGCATACTATTTGTAATTTTAAAAAATTATGTACGATTTTTTCCACTCATATTGGTGGTTAAGGAGCGAGGGAGATGCGACAGGAGTAGCTAGTAATTAAATAAACAAAAAAATACATTATAAAAACAAAACTATTTATTGAGTACTAATTCTAAACCACGAGCTTTAAAAATATTTCATAATTACGAATCAAAACTTGTAAGTAATAGACAATAATAAAATGACAATATTTACAAAACATTAACGATAACACCCATTTAGGTCCATTCAGAAGCTACATTATATCTACAACGTCTACTGTAACTGCAAGTCTTTAATCACTTCACATAAAAATGTTTATTCCACTGTACTTCACATATTGACTTCCTGCTGTCTTCATGCTGAGTAATAATATCTTCAATACTTAATCCGTAACTGCTGTACAACTGAATATAAGTGTAGGTAAATGTCCATTGTGCCGCCCTCATCCTAGCAAAGTGCTTAAAATTAAGACGTGAATTATGTTGATCGATGATTACGACGCTGACAGGAACAACGCTGACAGGAACGCCGCAAACGGAGTGATGTAGCTCCCGTCGTTACATAATCGCGCAACAACACGTTACTAAATAATGACGGCTATATACAAAATGTTAAAGACTTTGAACAGCTGGAAGACTGGCTTTGCAATCTAATTGAGATTGATCGCAATCAGTATATGAAAGTTTGAATTGACTTAGAAATTCAATTGCCTTAGAGCTTGAATCGAACGCCAACTCTCGAATGATGAAATCCACAGGAACGCTCTGTCTGTAGCTGCACATATAAAAAATTAATTAATAAACACAACCAGCAATGCTGGCAAGAGGACATTTTAGTACCTATATTCTAATTCGTATGAATAGAATATAAATACTAAACATTAAGAATCTCTGATCACAAAAGCAGTAGGGGATGGGACAATAAGTAACTTTATGTAATTTCCTCTACAACAACAAAGTGTTGAAAGGAAGAAAACAATAAATAAAAGTATATCCCAATACTCCATTAATATTTAACTTCATGCACATAAATTAAATAATATAATTATAGTGTTAGAATTACATATCTTTACCTACTCATGACAACTTGTGTCGTGTAGTCAATTAGCATGTTATATTTAAGAAGTTAGCAAACAATCGTCTTTTTTGTCAATTGAAGTAGTGTGTTTCTAGGTATTCTAATATAGTCGTTATAGATATAACATTTATCGAACTTTATTATGTCCAATCCCCTCCCTTTGTCACTAAGAAATAATTCATATCCTTATGATTTGAACACAGTGTTCATGGTTACATACATTAGTCAAAAGATTTGGTGCTTAAATGTATAAATAAACACATGCGCCCAAACCAAAACCAATTATCCAAATTCAATATCCATGCCCTGACAATAGTATATTAGTACCTAAATATTGTATAATAAAAAATATTGGTAGTACACTGAAATTCATGTAAAATACAGAATTCACGCAAATCATATGATTTTTATAAGCGCACATTTTGCTTTCATACTACGCTAGATCTTCTGGTTATTCCAATTAGGTAATTTTTATTGTAAATTAAATAATCATAATAAAAATAACGATGTGCTCGATTTATAAGATTTAATAAAATAATTTTTCAAGAATATTATTTCGTATTACGCGTTAAGCGTTAAGCCTACGATTCAAAGCACCCCGTGATCAGCCCTTACGGCGCGATGACCACACTACTCCAGGTAACTATAGTCGACACTATCTAAGAGGTCCCTCTGCTATTTGTCAGTCTATGTACCGCTATAACCTGTTTTAAATGTACTAGAACATCCAAGTAAAAAAAAAAATCAAATCCATAATATTTATCCATTACTATGTCACTTTCATAACCAATATAGACAAATCATTCAGAAACTAATAACTCAACAGCCTTCTAGAATGACTGTCATTTCAATTTCAAACCTTCAGGTCCATTACCATAGTGAAGTTACAAGTCAGTTGTTTGTTTTCAGAACTATCTTAATTTATATTCTTAAAATCAAAATCGAATCATACATGTTTTTGGTTTGATTGAACATATTGATTGATCATTGATTTTGTTTATAATGGTTTGGGTCTTAGAAAAACCTTTTCTTCTTGATGTTTTGGTTTAATTTAATATATAGTATATTATAAGATCTTTGATATTGTGTATAATGGTGTGGATCTTTCAAAGACCTTTTTATCTTGATGTCATTGTTTCGTTAATGCTCTTCTAGAGAGATTATTATATTTTCTGATCCGGTGATTACAAACTCTAATTATTTTAACTCAATATGACTTTAGGATTGGTCATAAACAACAACCAACCTTTTTTACCTCTCACTACATAGCAGCTGTCAGAGTTAGCCTCTGGGATTGTGATGACTATAGTTAATGGTAATGTTTTATCTTAAAATGCCTCAAATATTTAGCCTAGTGAAGCATTTGAAATACCCGTTCCTTCAGGTGTGTGAATGCGCCAGTTAGGAGACTAACAACTTTTCCAATTAAGTAATAAATTTGATCAACCATACAAACCGGAGAAGCTAATTAAAACCTTTTAATAAAAACAGAATGTTGCCCTTGCCCAGGTAAGTAGAATAATGTGGCTTTTTTGCAGGCTATTGATCTATCATTGCACTTATAAATACTCATTGATCTTACTATTCTATATTTCTCACCTTTCTTAATTAACATTATGAAAATACTTGTTTTTGCAAATGAATTGAAATTTTATGGGTTTATAATGATATGAAAATAGAAAGCAATTCACAGATCGCACTGTATGTATGTAAGCGGCATAACGCATAGCCCCAATATGGAATAGTAAATTTGTAAAAAAATAAAGGACGTACGACTTTAAGATGTATTTCAGGTACTGCTTTCGTTCTCGTTCAACAAACCAGTCCATGAGATATCCTGCCATCATGGGGGCTGCTCTATACAGCAAGAAGAATTTATGTAAATTTCCTGTAGCCCACGCACATCTTGTTTGAAGTGCATGTTTGACACACTTATTTTCTCTATCTTCCTTTGAAAGAAACTTAAAAATTGTAGTTAAATCTGAAAAAAATATGGCATTTATTATAATAGTAATTATTGTTTGTATTATCATTGTTACAGCCTCAGCATAATCATCATAATTATATTATATTATATTTATATTATGTACTATAAAAATCTTACCTAAGGTATTTTTTGTGAAAATATAATACAATATCCTGTAAGCTGTAAATTCTGGAGCATTACTTTTACAGTCAGGCAATTCACTGTACAGCATTTTGAGCTGAGTCTGACACTGATTAAACTCTTCATGGTCGCCCTTCTCAAGAGCAATTCGTGCATGTGTTTCATACACTTCTACAGTGAACTCATCTCGAATTCCTTGTACCTGAAAAGTTACAAAGATGGTTATACATTTTATGTAATATCAAAGATTTGTAAATAACACACTAGTACTTTTAATATTTTTTATGATCTCCAATGAATTGGTTAATTTACTTACAGTTAAATCTTGCCTGATAGATTTCAACTGATCACAAGTATATGTGTAATCTTGTTTTTCTACCCATTTATCTTTAACATATTTGAGAGAATTTCTTAAAACTGTCACAGGTCGCACTTCACATGCTTCTGGTGCCCTTGTCAATCTTAAAAATGACTTTTCAATATCCAGACATGTGCCCACTATGTGCATGTTATTTATTTCATAGTCACCATCAGTGTCTTGGATAATTGGTCTACGTATAGTTGGTTCTTGTCTCTTGATTCCACCCTGTAAAGAGCTGGCTATGGTAGGGACACCTGTGTTACCAAACCGTTCAGCCCTTTTCTGCAGTTTTTCAGCATTACCCTGGAAATCTTCAACAACAAATTGGTCAAATGATTGTTTCTTTTTGTTTGTGTTTTTATGATAAGGTTTATCATTTTTCTTTTGATCTAAAGACAGTCTATCCTTAACTTTCTGACGCCCTTTGCCTTTTACAATTTTTTTGTCATCAACCTCATCACCAGAAGCAGAAGAGGCGCTGAAAATAATTAGACAACAAATTAATATAAATATTTCAAAACCAACATAACAATATAATACAAAAGCTTTTAATATCAGAATTAACTATCTACCCAGTATTTCATATACACAATTTACTTGTTGTTGAGACACAGTTTAAAATAAATTCAATATAAAAACATACCTTAGCCTTTTCCTAGGAGGACTCCGAGACTTAGATCTGCTCCTAGTGCTAGGGCGTCTCCTGCGCTGTGGAGAGTTCTTATGACCATTAAAACCCCGGGTGTTTATTGAACCACGACTTTTATGAGGTTCCGTAGCATTTTCTACCTTCTGATACAAATTTAATGTGCCACGCACAGGCTTTACAGCCAGATTATTTCTTTCACTGTGAACACTCGGAATAGGTTCCTCATCCCAATTCCTAGTCCATATTTCATCTTTATTGGCAGCTGCAGTTATTCTTCCTTTTAGACATATATCAATTTGATCACGATCAAATGCAGATTTACATTTTTCATAACATCTTTTGATATATCTCTCTAAACTTTCAGGCCAATTATTTCTAGAATCTGGATCATTGAATAAATTACAGGCATTTTTGTTTTGAGCCTCATTAGTAGAAATACTTTCATTCATGGTGAATTTGAACTCTTCTGGTTCTGGTGGTTGAGGTATGTCTTCTGTAGCCACTGGAGGAGGCAGTGGTACATCAATTGGAGGAGGAGGGGGCTTAGGGATTTCCGGTGGAGGGAGGGGTGGCAATGGAGGAGGATGGTCAGGCAGCGGGGGCAGGATTTCATTTGTGTCTTCAGTTTTATCCTCATTGAATTTACTGTTAGGCTTCTTGCGTTTCTTTTTAGGGCCATTGTTATTGGAAAGAAGTGGATTTTCGTTTACAGGTAGAGGTGGTGGCTTTCTCATATTGTTGAGATTGAACCTAATGGGAGATTGGTTGAAGAATGGACGATTGGTATCAAGGGGAGACATACCAAGCAAAGGGGAAGTTGGAGGTGGTTTTGAGAATTGGGGGTGACTTATATCAATCTTCTGCTCCTTGTTTTGGTGAAATTGATGAGGATTATTATTAGAAAAACCTCCATTGTTAACCATCGGGTTAAAGTACTGGTTGTAGTATGGTGGATACATACCACCATGATATCCATTATATTGATGGTACATATTCATGTTATAGAGCCACGGATTATGATTTGGTGGCAATCCACTTACTGTTTGTATCGGAGGCTCCTTTGGACCATTTTCAGCCATTGTTTCGTAAAATAGCGAGTGGAAACTTACTCAACTTAGTTGGTTAGACGAATAATTAACGTATCTAAATTATTAACAAATTAATTATCTAAGATGTCCTTTACCAAAATGGCGACGACATGTCACTCAAAACTCATTGTAATACGTTACACTTTCGGCAGATGATCTTGAACGTGTGTCGTAATAAGCTTCTGTAGTGTCTCCTTTCAGATTTGGAGCAATGAAGTTCACTTTAAACTTAAACAACAATAAATTGAAACTAGATCAATAATCAATAAGTACGAATAAGTGCATTCAAAACTCAACAACACATTTTTACAACATTGAACGCATTACGCCATAGAGTTTTTTTTTAACTAAGAACACAGAACATACTATACTAGGGGTAAGAAGCGTACACCAAAGAGTATATATCAGTGTTGCCAACGCTTATACTAGCTCTCCATCAAATTCAACCTTCAAAACTACCACTAAACAAAAATTATCCTATCTAATATGGACACAACATTATGGATCTTGATATTGAATTCTACTATAATAATTTCCAATAATAAAATCTACCAGCCACTAGGAGCAACATTTCACCACTTCACCACTAAATTGGAGTCGGGGACCCGACCAGGGCCGACCAGTATTAACAACAATTATGTCGGGCCAACCGCTGCAATTCGATCGTGTTTGGTCGGGCCCGACCAAATTAGGACGTGTATTAAGTGCTTTAATGGCACTGTCTATGTCAAACGTCAGAACTCTACTGTTATCATGACACGACTGACTGATAGATACCATTGACATATTATCTACTTATTACAAGTTTTGTGAAAATATTAAATTAATTTATAATTAAGATATTAAAATTTATTAGCCTGTAATAAATAGTGGATTTCGGTTACCTTACCACTTTAAATATAAAAAAATAATGAAACCATGTTTGTATTTCGTTGTTACATCTAGTTGGTTTTAGTGATTTTGTAACACTATAAAATAAACCAATTTAGAAAAAAAAATGCTGCAGTAAATTTTTGTGTAGCTACTGAATGACCGGCGTATTTTAGACGATGGATTTATTAAAAACGCCATCGGTTCAGTCTTTACTAGACTCCGACTTGGAATCAGTAGAAAGTCTTCAGTATTTGGATATTGAGGAGGTAATGTTTATTAATTTAAAAATGCATTTATCCTTGTGATTTAATCATAAAGTATACCAATATTTTATGTCCAGTCAATGTCCTTTATAAAGTAAACATTGTCAACACAGGGTACGCCCCTTTTTACGCCTTTCTGTTATTACATAGTAATATATTTTTATTGGGATGACAACTTGGTCATGTCAGAACAGAAATATTGTTCTTGGAAAATGTTGAGAGTGTCTCAAATATGTTTTTTTTTCAGCTGGATGAAGTTGAATATGCTTTGCCTGCAAGTGAGGCTCCTACACTAGCTGAAGTATTATCTACTGAAGAGGAAGAAGTTCAAAACAGTGAAACTAAATATATTGAAGATACTGCTGCTTGTTCAGCACTACAAGTAGAATTTTTGCAGGGTATATCACAGCAGCTCTTACAAGCACAAGTATGTACAATTACACATTTTTTTATGAAAAATATATTCAAATTAAATTATATTACTATTAAGTAATGAGTTCAGTCAAATCCAGTTTTTTTTTTTACAAGTATACAATTGTTCCCTATGAAAAAGTACTATAAAAAGTACTAAATAATTAGCAAATGAATATAATGTCACGGAAGTATAAACATAGTAATACATAAAAATATTTTTTGGATTAAATGGTTTTACTTCAATGACAGAGTTAGTACTCAATCAACACCAATACACCAATGTATTTTTTTATTCCATATTAATTACATTAGTCCATAGATAAGAATGTATATGTGTGTGAATCTTGTTGAAATCTTTGATAGGTACACATTTAGTTTGCATGACCATAAATGCTTACTATTTAATTCAAATGATGTAAAAGCTTTGTCATGAGATTAGGTATACCAAAGAAACTTATATTTATTTTGATACACTTTCCATGAAAATACTCTAATACTTTTGTACTATCCAAATGGATACCGCAAGTATCGATGTGACATAGCGATTTGACTTCATTGATTTTTTCGTTGTAGGATCGGTCATCAGCGGGTGCCGCAACTGCACTTAGTGTGGGAAATGATTCAAAATTGACTGTAGGAACAGCACACGGCCATCTACTTTCATTTCATGAACAAACTTTAAGATGGGTCTGTGATTTAAATACTGACAGAGGAGCAGTATCATGTCTGGCATATAATCAAGATTGCACACGACTTCTTGCGGGTTACGCGAGAGGGCTTATATGCCAATACGAAAGTGTTCAAGGAACTATACTGCGACGAGTCACTTTGGGAGGGGAATTGTGGGGTACTTTACGTGTCACATGGGCTGGCACGTCTGGACTGGCCCTCGACACTGGCGGATCTGTTTGGTTGATTAAATTCTCGAGGCCTTTAGGAGTGAGATCTGCTCGTTCTTCATGCCTGTTTTCGGGAGCTCGAGGAGAAGTTGTAGCAATGGCTGCGCGAGACGCTCGTATTTTAGCACTTGCGACGCTATCACGAGTTATTATAGTGGCAGGAGGCCGAGCTGCGGGATTACGGCTTACCGGCCCTCCGGATACTCTGCCAGTTCTAGAGTGGAGCGAAACAGACGAGCGGGTGTTAGTATGTGGACGTTCTATAACTCTACAATGGCTGTCACTGACCATAACCGGATCATCTATATGTTTGAAGCCAATCCAGAAAGTCGTACTGACGACAACTCCATTATGGCTTGGCTGGTTAGGAGGTAATCTCGCTATTTTCGACTCAGATGAAAATTTAAGGTTGTGGGGGGAGGACTATAATAAGCCTTTGGATCTTTCACATATGGAACCAGTTTACGCATCATCCTTTTTCAAGGTATGTATGTTAGAAGACGAGTCCAATGCAATTCCTGGACTCTAATGCATTCCGAAATTTACCTAATAAAGTTAGCAAAATAAAAATAGACGAACTTCGGAAAAGAGTACTAAAGTGAATTATTAGAACCGTTTTTTAGATAGGCACTTCACACACACACACACATAACGTCAAACTTCATTACAAACTAAGATAGTTACAAACTAGAAAGTTTTTACTTAGTAATAAATTACTGATTAATCTTAAGACGTATAGAGATTGCATTAATGTGATATTTTTGTCAGGGCCACTGGACGGACGGGCGTGTGTCTCGTGCGATGTGTACGGCGGGCGTGAGCGCTCTCGGCGGCGCGTGCGTGTCGGCCGGCACGCTGTCCTTGTTAGGGCGGCGCGGCATCGTCCGCGTACGACCGAGGCATTTACTTGCGAGGGCACAAGCCTTCTTGGCTTCTGGGCGACACCTGAACGCATTACGTCTTCTGTGTTCTGCACAGGGAGCAGAAGCAAAGTCCGTCGCTAACCAATTTATAGACAACATTTCTGAAAGACCCTATATCTTGACTAACAAGCAAGTTGCCGATCAAACTGTGAAGTTATGCTTGAAGTATAATTTAAGGTAAATGTTGCTACCTACACCGAAATTGTGTTATAGTATAATTTAATATTATGTGAGAAACCTCAGCCTACTCTTTTGTTTATGTTTTAGGGATGAATTGTGGAATCGTTTATGGGAGCAGTGTTCAAATGAAAAAGCATTCGTTGAATCCATAGCTGAGGCAGCAGCTCGCGGAGAATTATCAACGGCAGAGTTATCACCTTCACCGGATTCTACTCAGGTTCTTTATATCACACATATCAAAATAGATGTCATAAACTAACAAAATATAATTTATAAGAATATATATCACACACCTATTAATATTACCACATTTACGGTTTTCAGAGTTTACCTGACTTATTTAGTTTGTTTTTTATGGAATAGGAGGCAAACGAGCAAACGAGTCACCGAACATTTAGTTTACCGAACAATGAACCGTTGTTTTACGTACTTGAAGGGGAGAAACTACAATAATGATATAATGACACTTCGACCTCCCTCGATGAATATGGGAATAAATAGATTAATATGCACTTTTAAACACGTAAACCATATAAAGTCAATTTCGCATTTTTTGCAGATGTGCCAATATAATTATTACTAGGTGATATATCTACTTGATATCTACTTGACACATCAGCAGCCTCAGAAAGTCCACAGATAGTTTACGGACCTTCTCAACATGAGATGATGGTTTATTGTAACCTCCAAGCTTGGCAGGCGTGTTGGAGATCGTACCTACGTAATAACGCTATGTATTAATTTTGTCAGGCACTTATTGAGAAGCTGGCGGAGTTTGAACCAGACCTTGTAGAGCGCGTTATAGCGTCATTGCCCCTCACGTCCATCGACCCGCACCGGGCGAGTGTCCTCACAAGAGAGAAAGGCCTGTGGCGGGCGGTCGGTGCAATCGCGGCAGCACTCGGTAAGACCTAATCACATTTAATTATAAATGTTAATTGTACTGTGTGAAATGTTTTCATCGTTTAATAAGAGTTCAATATTCTTAGTGCATAACAACGATATAAATTTTTAATGACAGTAAAATTCATTAGTCATATTAGTTAGTCATATCATATCTTTTTGAAGCATGTAACTTAAAATGTAAAGGTAATGTAATAGCGGTGGCGTTCGCAGGCGGAGGTAGCGGGGCAATGCGGAGCCTGGCGGCGCACGTGGGCGCGTGCGGCGGCGCGGTTGCCGGGCGGTGCGCGGGCGGGCGGTGCGCGGGCGCCGCGCTGGTGGTGGCGGCGGCCGACGCGCTGGCGGGCCGCGGCGCCGCCGGCCGCCCGCTGCCGCAGCACGCGCGCCCCTCCGCCCGCCACGACGCGCTGCACGCGCTGCTGGCTTGTGATGAGGTATTTGCAGTTCCTTCATGTGTCCTGTAGTCACACGTGTACACACATAATATTATTTCTCCGTGTCGCCTTGCTGTGGTACGCCCGACGTGTGTCGGACGCAAAGCCGCACGATTTCATTGTGAACGTTTATATCGTTACAGAACGAGAACGGGGGACGATCTCCTTTAAGAATAATGGTAGAGCACGACGCGGCGGCTGCAGTACGGCTTCTCGAGCAGAGCGCCCGCGACCCGCCTTTCGTGGGCCCGCTCGGCAAACAAAACAAACTACGAGTAGCACGTGCCTTGCTAAGTTTTGCAAGGGATTTACCAGTAAGTGGTTTTTTAAAAGATTAGAACATTACTATTAGGATTATAAAAACTATTATTGGGTACACACAAAATAGCAGTATCTGAAAAAATTGTTTTCCCGTTTTTGTAAAAAAAAACTCTCATTATTTCAGAGTATTTACTTGTATTCTGGTATTCACAATATGGACTCATCACGTGGTGAAACATTAATGATAGATATATTTTTCCAGGAAACTGATGACCGTGCCGATATATTGGAATTTTTAACTGGACAGTTGAATTCCAACGCACTTCCAAGCGACCAAGAAGTTATTAACAGTCTTCGGGAACTGGCCGCTATAACTAATTGCGAGCGGGCCGATCGTGCGTGGTTGACAATCATAACTAGAGGACGTGCACAAAGTGAACTCCTTGAAGAACAGTACATGGCTGCTGACCAACGCCCGCGGGTTTTGTGGCGTATAGATGCATTATTGGGTCGACATGAACGCGCCCTTGTACAGTTTTTTAACATAACGTCTCCATCCAATACTGATATAGATGAACTATTTGAATTTCTCCGTCCTCTAATGGATGGAAATGATGATTCTAAGAAATTATTTGAATCATATCTCCCAGAAATTATTAAACTCAGACCGAGGGCTGCAGCCTGCTTAGCCGGCGAATATCTGGCCGAAATCGGTGCTTCGATTTTACAAACGTTATCTAACGAACAGGCCATTGAATTCGGTCAGAGTCTCCTGGAGGCGGGGCATCTGCACGGTGATGCCGCAGCTGCACACTTAAGAAATCTTTGCCGTCATCGCCCTGAAGATGTTCGATCATTTCTATCCGATAACGTGGGTATTTTACGCCCAGAAGAGGCACTGATGATAGTACGTACCGAAGGCCCGGCCGAAGCAGAACCGTTTTGTCTCGAAGCAGTCGGTGACCCGGGTGCAGCTCTCGATGCGATTTTACGACTCGCCCTCAAAACCGACGACGAGCAGACGTCTTCGCGTCTGGTGACCGAGGCCGGCGAGCTATGTTCTCGTGCGGCATCCACCGTCCCGCCGGGCGCCGCGGCCGACATGTGGGCGCGCCTGCTGCGCCAGCTGCGCGCGCCGCCGCCCGCGCTGCTGCTGGAGGCCGCCGCCTACCTGCCGCCCGAGGACACGCTGCGCGGCGCCTGCGAGGCGCCGGCCGTGGCGCTGGCGCTGCTGGCTTGCGCCGCCAGCCGCCGCGCCGCGTGGCAGTGCACGGCGCGGGCGGCGGCGCGCGAGGCGCACACGGCGCTGGCGCGGGCGCTGGCGGCGGCGCGGCGCGGCGTGGCGGTGCGCGGGCGCTGCGTGCGCTGCGCGCGGCGGCTGGCGGAGCGCGCGGCGGTGCGCACGGGGCACTGCGCGCGCGCCACGCACGCGGACTGCGAGGCGGAGCAGTGCTGCGGCCAGTGCGGCCGGCGCGTGCCCACGGACTCGGTGACGCTGGCCGCGCGCGCGCCCCGCCGCCGCTCTCCGCAGCGCGACTCGGGCTTAATGATGATAACTCCACCCGGGCTCGATCTCAATGGTGCGTAGTAGAATTGAAACGGATTTATCGATAATTCATAATTATGTTAAAAGTAACCGAGTAACCAGTAGGTATTGAGTTAAGTTTCAAATGTATTTACCGTATTACATTAAAAATATATTACTTAAAGAAAGTTTTTTTAGTATCTATAGTTTCCATGCATCGACCACCAACATATACTCCTAATAAATGGGGACCGATTTCTGCTAACAGTTAATACATTACATCGTCAATTCGTATTACCTATTGTAATTGCCAATTCGAAACATTCAAAGTGAGGTCATTGGTTGTGAGATAGATTCTGTACTCTGTGCACAACTGTATGTACCTTTGAACATATTTTTATCTGACTGCGAGATGTAAAAAAGATTAATGCGTTTATCTATATAACAATTTGTAGTGGCTACCTATGTTTACCTATGTGACTACAAAGAAGAATGACCATTTTACTAAGGTAATCGCCTATGAATGCCTCTTATTAAAATCAACACAATCAATAATAATTTCAGCCACAAGCCGTCCACTGCTGATCGTAGGCCTCCCTTAGTGACGTACATACGATGCTCGGGGAATGGGTATTAAAGAGCAGTGTACTCGGCTGCTGTTGCTGTTCTACCCAACAAGTGTGCAAATGACCTCATTAAATAGCAATATGAAGATATCTTTTTTCCGCAGGGGAAGTGAAACCACCTAGGCTATGCTGTAATTGTCAATTCGAAACATTCGAAGTGAGGTCATTAGTTGTGAGAATAATCTCGACCAATGACGAGCAACAATTACAGGAAATACGACAGATTTATAGTAAAATAAAATAGATAAATATCAATAAGATTTTTCTGCCATTTTATAATTAAAATTGAAACTCATATTCATATTCATTTATTCTTTAATTGTTTATCTACCTCAATGTAACAATTTAGACATAAAATACACACATGAAACCACTTACGTTTATAAAACATATAATATATATGTGCCTAAAGTAGAAGTTTGCCCATTTTTACAAAATAAAAAGTACTTTGATGAAATTAATACAGCAGCAAAACGTTTAAAATACATAAATATATCTTTGGAACAATTTTATACAAACTTCCAAATACTAAAGACTATAATACTAAATAGAAGTATACTATACTTAATGTTACCGCTATTAAGTATAGTAATTAGGATTACAGTAAAAGCACCAGTGGTGGACAATGACATGGTTGTACACAATCGGTGCCAGAATTCGGATCGAATCTAATATAATCATAATTATAACATGCCATGACATGTAATAATTTTCTTACGATATAATATATCGTACTAATGTCACACTAATATTATAAATGTGAAAGTTTGTTTGTTTGGATGAAACTACTGAATTAACGGAATTAAGGCTAAAAATTGGTATGCGGAATTCGAACTATTTGTGACTGACAAAAAATCATGCATTTTTAATCTAACCTCTTAAGAATCGTGTGTGAAGCCGCAGGTGAAATGCAAGTGTCAAGTGTCAGTCAAATAAAGTTTAGAAAGTTCAGAGAAAAAGTTTATATACTTATTATATTACTAATATATTGGATATTTATATAGAAAAAAAAAACACTACATCCAAACTACGAGTTCCACTACCTGTGCTTTTACTGTAGGTGTTTACATTTTAAAGTCTTCGTTTTGGCTGCCGTCCCAACATTGACTGATTATAAATCGATCGTTTAGTTGCGAATTTCTTTAATAGATTTTGAACCTTATCCGTCTGCAATAAAGTTTAATATCTATTAAAGAAAGTAACATATAAACAACTTATTTCAGTCGTTATTTATTATTGTCGAGACTTTCACCCTAGGTATGCGGAATTTGGATCCGACACGTCGCGTGACATACTCTTACAATTTTTTTATTGCTGATTCTTATCATCAAAACATACAATTTGTCTGTTAATTTTGGGCCTACTCCCACCAAAAACTGTATACATTCATTCTAATCACACATACAGTGTACATACACTTCTATTCACTTAGACTGACATAGAGGTACTATCTTTTGTAAAGAAAAGCAAAGCAAAATTTTAGTACAATGAATAGATTACCTAAATAATAACGCTAGGACCTGCCTCTTCTCACATTTGCAAGTATCATCTCAATCCGACAACTTTTCACACATAATGTCTAACTTGGTTTAGTCCATGCAGTTTATATTTTTACGAGCAGGTTTAAACGTGGTTAGGCACTTTATATAATGAATCGAATAAAAAATCGCATCTCGAGATGAAGCAATTTTAGCACACGATATAAATTCAAGATAGAGAAACATTACGTTTCTTAAATCAACTGATCTATAGAAATTTAACAGTAAATATGAAATATTTTACTATATCTATCACAAATCAAGGTTTCAAGAACGTGGATAAGCTGTTTGTATTAATTATAAACAACAATGAATCATAGTTAACACAATAAGTCAGAATACATATTTTATCGATATTTATGTTCCGCATTGATTAAAGTTCAAATCACTAGGCCCAAACAAATCTAAAATGGAAACCAGCAAATATTATCTGCACTTGTGTTATTTATCCCGTTTAATAGAAAGTAAATTAAATTAAATAGATTTACTTTTTATGTCTAAGTGAAAAACAAAGTGTCCCAAGACAAAAGGGATACAATAACTTTAAACAAAATAGCAGTACTTTCATGTTGAGACCTCTTGACAGATAGTTTTTATTTTATAATTACCTATTTATAAAAATTATATTCTTTCCTTTGTATACTTTCAAGATAAAGATAAATATATCTATTTATATTTATTTTTCTATAAAGGACTTGATATGGGGACCCCATAAAATAGCTATGTTATAACTAAAATTAAATTATAAAATTCACATAAAGGTGTCTATAGAAATCTGCACATTTGCACAATGTCCCAAACTGAAACTATATCTTGTAAACATTTTCAACTAAGTCGCTATTCTAATAAAATTGAGAATCTATAACAAAAATTGTAAAGCTTGATGTGCCAGCGTCCATTATAATATAATTTATGTACTTACTGTTAAAATATGAAAGATTAAAACAAGTCGCTCATTTAAACTCACTTATTTAAACAAAAGTGAAATTTTTTTGTAGAAATACATGTTTATTAATTTAGAATTATTAAATTTTCTGTACTGGTGTTTGTTCTGTACAGCTTAGGCTCAGTCAATTGTACCTTTAAGATGTACAGATTACTGCAACTACATAGCACCAGTAATCAAGGGAACAAGTATGTAACTATGATCCTGTTTAAACTTTTACCCCAAGACACATTTACCTGTCGAGGTAAGAGTTCCTATTTTATTTATAATAAAGTTAGTTTTGTATGGTATATTAAAAGAGTAACAAATAACAACAGACACAATTCAAATGATTGTAAATAAATCATTAACTTAATTATTAATTTTACAGTTAACTAATTCTGCGGTGACTTATACACTGAACTATTCCTGGATTTTCATTTAAGTTTGCCACTTTCTAAGCCGTTTTTTATGTAAATAAATTCGATAACATTTATCTGCTTATTCTTAGTTACATCCAGATAGTATGCATACACAAAAAATTAAATGTCATCCAAACAGAGCTTCTTTTATCATTACCCTTATGTAACCTGGAAGTAATGTGGCAATTTTCAATAACACCTTGGCTAGCTGCACATCCACAACTGTATACATATAACAATATTGTCAAATGCATGCACTTTGCTAGATCTAGAAATTTTAGACACAACATTGCACATAATAGAGATATAAGCAATTAAAAGTAAAAATAAAACATCTTCATAAAATAAAATATATCTGCCATTTCTATGAAGTAACACTGCAAAACCTTATAACTTATACATAAATGATCAATTTGGTACATTGACTGTACCATTTCAAACATAGGGGGGGTAATAGTTATTCAGCATTGTCGTAACGCACCCTGAAACAATGACAACAAACAGATGAGTTTACTTATAGTAATAGCAAATTGCTAGGTCTTAGGCAGATTAGGACTAGGTACTTAATGTTAATAAATAACATGTAAAAATGTTTGTTGAGGTGACCAAAAAAGTGTACCCAAAAAGTAAAGTAAGAAGTTTAAATAAAAACAGCTTACTTCAATTTTAAAGTTCAATCACAGAACTTAAACTAAAACAGATAGTTTTGTTAACATTGCCCTCTAATATAATAGCTTGCCATAGGAAGAAACAAATATGCCACTTGTTAGGTTACTTCAAACCTTGCGGTTAGAAATAGGAGCCTCCATCTACATAGTTTGACCTAACTTTGATTATTATTTTATATTAAACTGTGGTGCAATTTGGTGGTCTTTGACTCTTCGAAAGGCATGTGCTTCAATAGGATAGCACGATGTACTTTTAAATTGAGATAAGTACAATCAGTAGTAAAAGAGTTAATGTAAAATCTATACTAATAAAAAAATTTAAGGTCAGCACTCAAGATCCGTGCAGATTATTTTATGATGCTGATGAATAGACCTTTTAAAATATGTGTATTTGTTAGTGTGGTGGTTTGTTTTACTTAGATAATCGCTTGTAAATGTGAACATCGAGAACTTTATGTAAAATATTAATAAAACCACTTCGTATAGTAGACCATAACCACTCATTAGTATTTTATTGAAACTAAATATACTTAACTATAAAATATTATTAAAATTATCTTTTCTTACTGACTGTAACTGTGGAAAGTTTAAAATCTTACCCAAAAATTAACGTGAGACGAGTTGCAGAATGAAAATAATACTTATTTTGATTTTCTGCAACTCGTCCCAAATGAGCCGTAAGCATGTGAGAAGAGTTGATGAATCACCCCAAATATTGTTTAAATTGTGGTGATAATATTATAATTTACTATTTCACTTCACACTGTTACATACCATAGTAATAAACCACGAGAGACCCTGACTCACCTCTGACGCTGTCCCCGCCTTTTGCTCAACCTGCGCCCTGACGAAGGGTCTTGTAATGTAAAGCGGTTTGTAGTTTCTGGAGCCACTCTCAAGTTTCGAGAATCAACAGACCGAGCTTTTGAGACCTGTAAATTGACAACCTTTTAAATGTTAACACACATGACAGCTGAATATAGAGTAAGTTGATTCCTGAGTGGGAAAATAATTTTGAGGTTCCTAAAACCATTTTTCGTCAAACTCGATCGTTTGAAAGTTAGACGCTTCCAAAGTGGGAAAAATGAGTGAAACTTTTATAATAAAGGAGTAAGAAAACTAAAAAAAAATATATGTAGATTTCAATGGAAACTTTCAACAATAATTGGTTTGAATGAGATATCATTATTAGTTTATAAGAAATAAAACATTTTAGTCGTTCATACAAACACTACGTAAAACTAAATTATTTTATAACTTTTATATTATGTCATCTACTTGCTGCTACGGAACACTTCGTGGGCGAGTCTGACTTGCTCTTGGCCGGTTTTTTTATTATCATCTGTATTGATTCAGTTACCTTTTCCATAAATTTTTTTATCAACTCAGGGCAATTTAAGTTGTCTTCTGGCTCCCAAGAATCAAACTTGCTAGACCATCCTTTCCAGTGTATAAAAAATTCTCGTTGTCCATTTTTCTTGTGTCGAACTTCTAATATACGATCTACCTAAAAAAGAAAAACTTGATTTAATCAAATAAAACATAATTAGATATGATTCTCGAAAGAGGATTTCTTTCGATGCCAATTTATTATAAGATTATTATAATAGTAGTAAGGCTAAATGTAAATAAATACAATCTGGAATTATTGATTAATTTATAATTATTGTATTCCGGTTGTGTTCTTACCTCATACTCTGCGTTTTCATCAGCATTGCTATCATCCAAGTCATGTTTGGCACGCTTAGCAGGGGTCTTTGGTGCTTTTTTAGCTTTCCTTTTGTTATTTTTTTTCTCAGCCTTACTTTCTTTAGTTTTAGAATTTTCTTTCTAAAAGAAAATTAGTGATTGAATTAGTTTAAAGTTTAAAAAATTCTACTGGACACCCTATCATTCTCATTATCTATCATGATCATATGAAATGAGTTCATAATGACAGTAGTTCTCACCTCATCATTATACTTGTTGATTAACTCAGGGCAGGATAAGGTATTTTCGGGTTCCCATGTATCATTGTCAGCTGAATATCCCTTCCAACGTATGAGGTAATGCAGTTTACCTTTAATTCGTTTGGAATCCACAATTTTTTCGACCTGAAATATTTGTGTCATTATTACAAAATAAAACTGGTACAACATCATAATATTTAGGTAATACTAGCTTATGCCAGCGGCTTCGCCGGCGTTCCCGAAGATGAAAAGTAGCCTGCGTGTTATTTGGAATAATAATCGTGTCTAGAGTTCAATAAGTTAGTTTTTAAGTATATATCATTTTTCGGGATAATAAGTACCCAGTGTTTTGCTCAGGATATTTAAAGTATAATCATATAAATCATATACCAAGTATAATCATATACATATATATCATTATACCGAGTTTTATCGTAATCGGGCCCGTAGTCTAGTGTGAAGCTTGAACACACACAGACAGACGGACAAAAAACTTTAATCACGGTTTTGGGTTCGGTTTCTACCCAGTAACACCTTTATACTATTAATTTTTTAATATTTTCAATTATCAAATTTTTGCAAAAATATAAATACTACGAATAATTGTTTACAAACATGTACAAAATAGTCACAAACCTCATATTCCTCTTCTGTCACTTTTTTTTCGGACTTCTTTTTCTTAGTCTTGTTCTTTGCTTTACCCTTCTTGGAAGATTCTTTGATGGAACTTGTAGTAACACTCTCATTTATTTCGACATTATCGGTTGATTCTGATTCCGGCTCTTTTTCATCTGGGTCAGCTTGGCGTTCCGCGTCGGTGGAATGTTCTTCGTTTACAACAGATCCATTCGTGGAAGATACTACATCGTCATCCGTGCGACTTTTAGATATTTTCCGCATGATGAATTAAACAATAATATAAGATAACAGTAACAATCGGTACACCGAAAAGGAGGGAAAATCCAATATGTACTCAACGCGTTGAAGTGAGCTTGATTGATAGCGGCGGCGCGGCTGGGCTTGGTGCTGCTATTATTATTGGTGTTGTCAATGACAAAATTGGCAAACACACATCGCCAGTAGTAATACTACCAGTTCTTTTATACTTAGTTCCAGACGTACCGATTTGGTTGGACTCGACCACCCGACCGTGAACTAAGTCAGCGTATACCAAGTTTAATCAAAATCCGTTCAATTGTTTCAGCGCGATACACATCTATTCTAATCTCATACGTAAAAAAAACTGTATAGTGATTACAAATTGTCTGTCTACCTGTAGGCTGTGTCAGTCAGCCATGTGATTTTTTATGAATGGTGTTACAAAAATAATTGAGTTTATGTATATATTTGTTGATTCAATCAAATCAAAAATTTTCGTTTCCAAAACGCTGCGTAATTTTATATTTCTGAATATTTCTTGTCAATTTTTTTTTTCATTCTTCTCTATTCTTTTTCTTTTAGAGGCACTTACGTAAGTGCCACAACAATAGTAGTTATCGCCTGTTGTGAGAGAGGAGGAAACATGGAATCCGTTCGCGTTCCAACTACGTTCCGACGGTTGGGTGGCAACCATCGGAACGTCTGTAGCAGTGTCGGAGTAGTTGTGGCATTGCATCCGACACAGTCGATTTCAATTAAACGGAACATGTATTAGTAGTTTAATAGAAATAGATCATCCATTTGCGTTGCTTGCTACCACAATAGGTTATTTCATTCTTAAAATTACAAAATAAAGTTCAATTCAGTCAGTTCAGTTAGATGAGTTTTCGGATAAATACTAAATTTTTTTATAAATATTTAACAGTTTGGCAGGATGTGGGCATGGGCTACTGAGTAAATAATAGGAATTTATCCTTTTTTTTAATAAATACCGTAAAAACATATTTATAAAATGTATTTACTTGGTCTTTATCCGTTCTGAGTATTTAACTGAAAAGGCCCATACTTTAGTGTATGCTCAGCTTTAAATGTACTATTTTATTGGCAACGTGCTTTGCTTGCTGGTTGCTGTCAGACTGACTTTGGGTGATGACTTTTACTTTTACTTTGACAAAGTACTTCTACGAGTTTATTTTTTTTGTTGTTTTATTACAATCTCTATTGGATAGACGGACAGTTTGTAAGAAGTTTCTAAAAATATAATTCTATGAATATATTCGCCAAAGTAATTATTTGCTGGATATGATTCATCATTTTATTCTATACTTTAAGAAATAAGTATAAGTAACGCGCAACTAAACAACGTGCAAATGAAAATCTTCGAATCATGACAAGCCGAGGAAGTTTTAAATCCGCACGAATGAACTTCAAAGTTCAAAATGAACAACTAGAAAGTAAAGGTACGAAGCCAACCCGTGAAGAATCCTCAATCCTAGAAGTTTTTGTCTTGATGATTGTGCATATATGTAAAAAGATTCTATTCTTTGACACCAATTTAAAAATAGCCATTTACTTAGGTGCTCTGTTTTTGCTATCTATCATTGCGGATGTAATAACATTTCCGAAAACATACTTTTCGAGAAGTGACAATGTTTTTAATCAATATTTTGTGAAGATTGGATGGTTTTGGACTCTATTTATGACATTACCTTATGTTTTCCTGACGTCATACACAACATGCTGTGGGAAAAAAAGAATAATAGGCATGGGTCATTTGTCAAGATTACTTGTTGCTACTGTGTTTTGGTACACATGGACAACTGTTTTCAATATAATAGAAACAAATTATGGACGTTGTAATACTAAATTATATGACAACAAAATAATGTGTCTAAAGAATGGACATTTTTGGAATGGGTTTGATTTATCTGGGCATTGTTTTATTCTAATATATTCAAGTTTAGTTATGATAGAAGAAGCTAAGGCTATCAATGGTTGGGAAAGGATAAAAGACTACATAAGAGATGAGAAGTATGCTCGTAGTATTGATGACAAGTCTGCCAGCATAAATCCTTTGAAAAACATCACAAGCGATGAACTGAGTGTATTGAAAGTATCATATGAGAATTACACACCATATGTAAGGGCATTTTTAATAGGTATTGCTTTGCTGCAATTGTTGTGGGATGTTATGTTAGTTTCAACAATATTATACTATCATATAATGGTGGAAAAGTTCATCAGTGGTGTTATAGCAATACTCACTTGGTTTGTTACCTATAGAGTATGGTATACCATACCAAATATTTTTCCCAATCTGCCAGGAGAAGGCATATTTAAATACAATAATAGGAGTAAACCTGTGTCCACTACACCCACCTATAGAAAAAAGAGTTCTACAAATGGTAAACATTTTATGGGAATGCCAATTAATGCTAATCAAGACTTGGAAAATAGTAAAGAAGAAACTAAATAATAAATAGATTCATAAGACATATTTTTTTAAAGGTTGGGTTGGGGTTGGGTTTTTAGTATAAAAATGGGGTTTCTGTTTTTAATTTATTTAGTAAATTTTATGGTTTCTAATTTAAAGATATAATTAGGGATGTTTGTTAAGCTGTTGTGCATTTTGTTTACCTATTTATTTTAATAGTAATAGATGTAAGCTAAACTTATTAGTAAAACTTTATTTATAACCATTTGGCAATTTGCATTTTATGGTCTAATTTATTTATTTATTTATTATTTATTTATTATTTATTTATGTTGCATCTGATTTTTGTTCAAATTCAATCACGAAGTCTTTGCATATTAATGGCATTAATATCATGTACTTATAAAATAAAAATATTGATGAAAAAAAGCAAAATCATGTTATAACTTTATTAAATATCTAACAAAGGTAAATAATACTGTTTCATTGTGTTCCAATTTGATACCTAATGCTTATTATTGACATAAATACACATTAAATTCTTGTAAAACATGTGTTCTTACAAAGGGATGACACAGATCACATATAATTGCTGCTCACAGTTCTTAAACCCATGACCAAATCCCAATTTTATCAAATACCATACCTAGCATCATAATACTGTTCATCTTTTTGGTATATATAGAATAGACAATCCTTTAAATCCTCTCTTGAAATTCATAGTAGAAAAATATTTTTTGTTGTATTATAATATTGTAAATATTAAAAAAATAGATTAACTCTTTGTTTGCTGGTTCACCAAATGAAATAAGCATCTAATATGAAAGAAATATAACAACTTCTACCTAGGTAGTTTATATTACAATGTAGTACAAAGTACTCGATTGCGAATTTCTAATTGATCATTTAGCGTACAATTTTCTTCAATACATATACAATTGCAAAAATAACGCCGACAGAGGCAGCACCAGCAGCACCCAGATATAAAGGAGGCTGTGACATAACTATCATTTTTAGGTGCACTGGTAAACTAGGTATTGTCTTTTTAAAAGATTCTCGTTGTTTTACACGGTTGTAATAGTTTTCTAGTAAAGGACGTTTTCCGGCTGCCCAATATCTACCTTCGTAACCAAGCTCCCATAGACGTTGAAGAAGAATTGCAAGGTTGATATCAGCAATACTAAAGTTTTCACAGCACAGCCAGTTACCTGAATAAAAGAGATACATATTACCTTTAAAATAAAAATCTAGGTAGTCTCATCTGGGTAGGTAAGTAGGCACATGGCTACACATCAACCTATGCAAAGTTGTTTCTTCATAATTGATATTTTATAATATGCATTCTACTTAACCATGATGTATAGGATAGGATAATAAACAATCATAATAATATGGATTGCCAGTAACCGAATATTCATATGAATAGTACAGAAATGTCTACCTTCAGGTTGCTTTTTCAATTGTTCTTCAATTTGGCCCATAACTTGATCTACAATGTTTAGTACTTTAGTGTACTCTTCTTCATTTGTTATTATTTCATGTTTGCGATCTTGTATCTGAGCTTTGTATAATAATATACTTTTAGCTTTAGGATTTTCTTCAGCCAATTTTCTTAGATTTCTTGAATTGCCCAAGTCAC